>NC_061122.1:60771844-60784743 GCF_002878395.1 Capsicum annuum
TATAGAATTACAAGATTTTAAATTTTTATAATATATAAAATTATATTATCATCTTTTTCATACTTAAAATGCATGTATATTTTGCGATAATTGCATTACTTCCTTTGTACGCGGCAGCGTTATGTTTGATATACTTTAAATTTTCTTTTGAATAATAAGTAATTACAAAATTTTCTTATCACCATTTTAAGCAGAATGACAAAATGAAGTTTTCCTAATATTTTCCTAAACTAAGCATAAGGACTATCTTCGGATAGTCTCTGAGAGGTGCCTAACACCTTCCTCCCGAGTAACCAAAACCCTTACTCAGAATCTCAAAATATTTTCGATAGACTAAAACAGAGTTTTTATAACAAAAAATGGTTTTTTCCTAATTTTCCTAAAAAGTTAGGTGGCGACTCTAAAAAATATTTTTTTCAAATCCCAAGAGTCATTTAACGCCACCATACGTCGCGTGCTGTTTCGACAGGTTCGAAATAGGGCGTCGGGATCTATCAACATAGGTTGTAACCTTAACATGCTTAGTTTAGGATTTTTATGCTTTATTATGTTATGTGCTTTACGTATCACTATATCATGCTTTGTGTGAAAGGACGCAAGCCAAATCCAAACTTGCGTTCCTTATTTATTTGTATAACACTACTTGTTACCGCTTTATCACTTGCATTTTTCTATCGAGTCTTGGTCGTACACAATTCACACACTGAAAACACGAGGGGGTGTACCTGCACTCCTCCGAAACCTCTTCGGATTCCTTAGTTTTTGAGTTGGTGCAGTTAGGTTAGTGCACCTTCTCGCAGCTATTTAGTCCCACTTTTGAACATTTAGGAGAAAAAGATCTTACTCTAGTGATAGGTCATATTGCATACACCTTAGGATGAACGGTCCAGGGTATCGTTCCACAGTTAGGAAACCACCCTTCGCTTCAATGGGTCCTCCACAAACGCAACGACAGTATATATGGAATTATTAATTGATCCAAACATTAAAAACGTAATAAATTTGGGTGAAAATCAGCCAGAATCTCGCCAACATCCATATGCTGACTGACATTCCCCATATCCTAAGACACTGGTGGGGAAACATCCGAGTGGCGCATGGAGGAGAGGTGTTTGCGCATTTGGGGTCTCTGATGGATCTAATGGAGATAAGGGAAAATAGGCTACTGATTCGATTCCTAGTCGAGTTCTGGGACCCAACTACGATTACTTCCAGATTCAGGGACTTCGAGATCATGCCCATCTTAGAAGAGGTCAGCCAAATGGTTAATTTGTCGTTGACAGAACAGGCACCTTTGGCTCCCCGTATTACTGCAGGTAGCCGTTTTCTTCGCGACATAGGGTTGAAAGTTTGTGTAGGCTTGAGAATGGTTGAGGCAGGCTGGGTAAGCCTGGCTTATCTCTTCGAGAGGTTCAGTAGAAGAGAAAGTTATGATCACTTTGGAGAGGAGTTTTCTTTCACCAGGATCGACTGGGAGAGGCATAGAGCCATTGTGTTTATGACGACTTTTCTCAGTATTATACTATTCCCAATGAGAGGGAACTGAATCAGTATTCACATACTTCCCATGGTCTTATTCATGTGTAGGGGACCAATCAGGACCACAATCATGCCAATAATCCTAGCGGGAGTCTTTCGATCTTTATCTGCATGCTCCAGGGGGCATGATTTTTTTAGAGGCTACAACCTAATGCTCCAAGTTTGGGCATTAGAGCATTTTTATCGTAGGAATTGTGTTGGAGAGGCTGGCCCTAATCAGATTCGCAGCCACAGACTTAGAGTGGCCATGTAGGAGATGCCAGTCAATGAGGAGTAGTGGCGCGACTTCCTAATCCATCTCATCGGTAACCTCATCCAATGAAGGTTGCCATGGGTTAGTGGTCGAGTAATTCTAAGAAGGCATTACACTTACTTTCTTAAGAGTTGATTGGGTTGGAGGGAATCCATCCATATGCACCTTTGAGGGTTCTAAGATAATTCGACCTAATTCAGAATGTCCTCTATGGTCAACCATGGCATTGTCGGAGATCTATTATGAGGAAAGAATCCCTGTAGAGAGGCTTGGCAACCTAATCCACGGCTGGGGACAAATCTTAAGTTTGGGCATGGGAGGTAACCCATACTATACTCCCGAGTACTACACCTGGTACAGGTTGGAAGGAATTCTAGCTCAACCAAGTCTTATGTCACTCAAGGGCTCACCGACATTTACAGAGCGGACCAGATTCAAGAGCAGTTGCTTCATCTTAGGCCCGTAACCACAGCCATGTACGAGCAGATAATTCTTGGATCGGTGGATCACCTTATCGCTATTGTTAATGATGAACCCGGGGAAGAGATGAAGGAAGATCCTGAGAAAGATCTCAAGGAGATGGATAAAGATCCTAAAGAGGACCCAGAAGAGGATCCCGAGGAGGACCTGGAGGAAGATCCGGAGGAGGAACCAATGGAAGAGCAGGATGGGGAGCTGACAGAGGAGATGGAGGAAGACCCTGAAGAAGAAGAGTATGGGCCTATAGACTTCGGTGGAGCAGACGAAGACTTCCAAGGGCAGCAGTTAGATGGATCCCCAGAGTATCACCCTAGGCCCTATTATGACCTCGATGCTGATGATGATGATCCCCCCAGCTGGCCTTAGGATCCACCTTGTTATTATAGATTCCTGAGGATCTTGTACGACCTATTTGTACCTTTTCTTTCATTTTGTTTTCCCTAAAAAAGGGTCTTGCATAATCTCTATCGAGATTGTGTAATTCAAAACTTTTCTTTGTAACCGGTGACTTCACACCTTGACTTTTTCATTAATTAAAATCCCTTTGTCCTGAATTTAATTACAATTTAAAGCTTTGGATTAATTAATCGTATTTGCAGCGTAGGCATACCTCTGGCGAAAAGAGGCTCTATATTAGAACACGTTTAAATGTCGCCAAATTGGTGTATATATGTGCTACTTACTTGTTACATTTACGTTATTGCCCAAACTAACATAGTTTCCTTTTTCTTTTTCTTTTATTTAATCCCCTAAACAACAAAAAAGTTGATTTGTGTCAATTGAAAAACTGGCAGAATCCCAATACAACCTCCGATCTAAAAACAAAATGACTAACAATGACAAGGCCACGAGCAAATGAATAGTATGGCGCAAAAGATCGAAGTGTTAAAGGAAGAACTGAGTCAAATACAAGACTTGAATAAGCTTACCATGGCTAGCTTTCCCACTCAGCTCCAGGGTCCAGATGTTGGATTACCCCCGATTACCCCAGCTAATCCAACGAACCTATCGCATGCTCAAGCACCACCTGCTTTTCAACCCACTGTCGAAACAATGCCTGGTTATCCATTTCCTACTTACAACTTTACTGTTCCAATCTATACAGAGATGCAGCACATTCCCGAAGCACATGTCACTTGTGAGATACCTGTGCCACTTGTATACGCTACCAAAGCTCCTGCCTTTGCAACATCTGTGACTTTTAAGGTTCTATATGAGGCTGATCGGTATGCGGGGCTAGGAAAAGATGTCCAATCAAGTGAAGAAGGGTCGATAGCATCCCATATTGAGAGTCTAAAGAGAGCATTCAGAAATATGCAAGTCACCAGAGGGATCGAAAGTTTGGACTACGACGACTTGTGCATTCATCCAGACATCAACATGTCGATGGGATACAAACCACCAAAGTTCGATGTGTTTGATGGAAAGGGTGACCCGCATGCACACCTGAGGGCTTACTGAGACAAGTTGGTCGGGGTAGGAAGGAACGAGAAGTTGAGAATGAAGTTGTTCATTCGGAGTTTGTCGGGAGAAGCTTTGACTTGGTACACCCTACAAGACCCTCGTAAGTGGTGTGACTGGTGGGAAATGGCTGAGGATTTTATGAGTCGCTTCAGATTTAACACTGAGATTTCCCCAGACAAGTTTTCATTAGCTAACATACAGAAGAAGCCGTCTGAATTATTTCAAGAATATGCATGGCGCTGGAGGACCGAGGCTGCAAGGATCCAGCCTTCACTAGATGAAAGTGAGCTCTCCAAGTAATTTATTCGAGCTCAAGAGGGTGTCTACTTTGACAAGATGATGTCGATGATGGGCCAAAGATTCGCAGAATTCGTCAAAATAGGAGATTTCATAGAATAAGGCATCAAGTTGGGAAAGATCCAATCTATGGTTGCACTACAAGATGCGAGTAAGGCCATACAAACTGGTTCCATCAATAGTAACAAGAAAAAGAGAGAAAATGTCTCAGCCGTCACACCATACTACCGATCGGGAAATTCTTCCTACAATTACCCTAACAACTCTCAAATTATTGCACATGTCCCAGTGTACAATACTCAACTTCATTATAATCCACTTCGAGCTCCAGCATACCAAAATCCACCAAGACCATACGCCCCTGTCCAAGCTCCAGCTCACCAAAATAGACCAGCCTACGCACCCAGACCACGTCCAAACTTTAAAGACAGAAATACCCGCACCTACACACTAATTACAGAATTTTGGCCCAATTGTTTGAAAGATTAAGGACTACTGGTTTATTGCATACAATTGAGGGAAAGGCCCCTGATCCATCCTCTCAAAACTTTGACTGAAGCAAATGGTGCGCCTATCACTCAGGAGTCCAAGGGTATGACACGGAAGACTGTTATAGCTTGAAGAATCAAATTGAGTCTCTGATAAGAAGGGGTATCATCAAATGCACCGCTGCAGCTCCCAATGTGAACAATAACCCCTTGCCAAATCATGGAAATTGGGAAGTCAATATGATTACTTTAGAGGAGGAGTATGATTTGGAAAAAACTATTGTGACCACATGGAGTGCAGAAGAAATCGCTACTACATCCCCATCACAGCCATTTACCACGGTTCAGTTGAGGGAGCCTATAACTGTTCAGACTTACATTCCAAGAGTCGTAGTGACCACATCAGCCATTGGGAGGACCAATTATGACACCAAGGCAGTCCCGTGGGACTATCGAGCTGAAGCCAAGGGAAAAATGATAGATTCTGTTATGGCTCAAGAGATGACCAGGTCAGGGAGATGTTATGCACCAGAAGAACAAAATCATGGAGATCTCGGGAAAGATTAAAATCCGAGGAGAAATATCAAAGATGCTGAAGCTGCAGAGTTTTAGAAGAAGATGCAGTCCAAAGACTATTCAGTCGTGGATCAGCTCAAGAAGACACCGGCCCACATATCCATTATGTCTTTGCTTATGAGTTTTGAAGACCATAGAAGTGCTTTGATAGAAGTTTTATCTGGGATTAGCATACCAAAGAAGACAACAAGCGAGACTTTAGCCACAGCAATCAGGCGAGTGGTAGAAGCAAATAAGGTCTCTTTTCATGATGATGAGTTACCATCAGAAGGGGATGCATATAACAAAGCGCTCCATATTGCGGTCAGATATCATGACAAGATTGTGAACAGGGTCTTGATCGATGGCGGTTCGGGTTGTAATATCTGTCCATTCTCCATGTTGAGGGATTTGGGTGTGAATATAGAAGATATAAGGAAGAGTCAGGTGAAGGTTAGAGCCTTTGATGGGTCGCAAAGGAGTGTCATCGGGGAAATTTACTTAACATTGCAGATAGGACCAGTAGAGCTTCCTGTGCTATTTCAGGTCATGGATGTGTCATCTAGCTACAACTTATTGCTGGGGAGGCCGTGGGTCCATATGGCAAGAGTTATTCCTTCTACTCTCCATCAGTGCGTGAAGTTTGAATGGGTTCGCACAGAAGTTACCGTTCATGGAGAACTCAATCATCCCATTTATTTTGTCAATTCAGTCCCAGTCACCAAAGAGTTAGATGGAGCCACTTTCCATACTTTGGAGATCATGCAAGCAGCAAAGATCAATGAGGAACTAATGCCAGCTGAAGCAAAAATGTCGAATGCTGAAAAGATGGTTGCGTCAGAGATGTTGAAATATGGGTATCAGCCCAAGAAAGGACTAGGACCCAGAGCCGATGGTATAGTCGGTCGTCTCTAGTTAAAGAAGTAGAAGGGTACTACAGGGCTTGGATATGAGCCTATTTCTGGAGTAGCCTATAGGGAAGGATTTAGAATGACAGAGTTTGTGCCAGCCCAAGTCCCAATTTCAGATTAAGCAGTCGATGAAGATATCATTGAAGAAATAGGGAATTTATTTGTGGCTGTGATCGAAGATGGATCAGAGATAGATTTCAAGGAGCTAACCATCCGTGATACTGAACCGGCAGAAGTCCTACAGAATTGGACCATTGTCCCATCCCTATTCCTTCAGGAGTCTTGGTAGTGCAGGATTGTTGTTTCTTATAAAAATTATTTTATTTGCATGATCAATTGAGGCTTGAATCATGCCGAAGCTATTTTTGCTACTTGCCTCTTTGCCAAAACCCAGTGCTTTATTCAATAAAGTTCTTATTTTCCAAACTTATTTAATATTTTCAAATATCTAATTATTTTCCCACATCTATTTACTTTACTCGCTTTTATACTTTTTCAGCTCAAAATAGAAGCGATGCGCAAGATTACGAGGAGTACGATGAGAGCACGATGCCTGAAAACTTGCCGCAAAAGATCGAACAACTCGAAAGTCAGAAGAAGCCTGATATAGACGAAACTCAAGTCATCAATTTAGGTGATGAAGAGACAACAAAGAAAACACGAGTCAGCATACACTTGGAGGATTAAAAAAAGCAGGAATTGATAAGTCTGCTTAAGAAACACATCGATGTATTTGCTTGGTCTTACAACAACATGCCTGGTTTAAGCACCGATATCGTCTTACATCAAATACTGACTAACCCTGCATGTCCACCGGTGAAGCAAAAGATGAGGAAATTCAAGCCCGATTTGAGTTTGAGAATCAAGGAGGAGGTCATCAAGCAGATAGAAGCCAACGTCGTAAGGGTCATGACTTATCCCACCTGGCTAGCCAACATCGTGCCCGTACCAAAAAAGGATGGGAAAATAAGAATATGTGTAGATTATTGGGATCTCAACAAGGCTAGTCCAAAAGATGATTTCCCTCTCCCAAACATTCATATTCTCATTGATAATTGCACAAAACATGAGTTGCAGTCGTTTATTGATTATTTTGCGGGATATCATCAAATTTTGATGGATGAGAATGATGCAGTAAAGACATTATTCATCACTCCGTGGGGAGTGTACTGCTATAGAGTAATGCCATTTAGGCTCAAGAATGCCGGTGCAACTTATATGAGGGCCATGACCACTCTTTTCCATGACATGATTCACAAAGAAATCGAAGTATACGTGTATGATATCATTATCAAATCTAAAAGGAGTTCGAACCATTTGGATGATTTACGAAAGTTCTTTGAAAGGCTGCGAAGGTACGACCTAAAGTTGAATCCAGCTAAATGCGCCTTTGGAGTCCCCGCAGGAAAGTTATTGGGATTCATCGTTAGTAAGAGGGGTATAGAGTTGGATCCGTCCAAGATAAAGGCAATCCAAGATTTACCACCTCCCAAGACCAAGAAGGATGTAATGAGTTTCTTAGGAAAACTCAATTACATCAGTCGGTTTATAGCCCAATCCACGATCATTTGTGAATGAATATTCAAGTTATTGAAGAAGGATGCCGCCACCGGATGGACTAAAGAATGTCAGAAGGCTTTTGACAAAATTAAGGAGTATTTGTCTAACCCACCAGTATTGGTTCCACCAGAACCAGGAAAGCCGTTACTGCTATATTTATCTGTTATGGATAATACATTTGGATGTGTGTTAGGGTAGCATGATAATACAGGGAGGAAAGAGCAAGCCATTTACTACCTTAGTAAGAAGTTCACACCGTACGAAGCTAGGTATACATTGTTGGAATGGACTTGTTGTGCATTGACCTGGGTTGCGCAAAAGTTAAGGCACTACCTGTCCGCGTATACCACATACTTAATTTCGATAATGGATCCACTCAAGTACATATTTCAGAAGCCAATGCCTACTGGAAAGTTGGCGAAATGGCACATCTTGTTAAGTGAATTTCACATTGTGTACGTGACACAAAAGGCTGTTAAAGGACAAGCTTTAGCTAATCACCTCGCAGAAAATCCAGTATATCAAGATTACAGGCCACTCAAGACCTACTTTCCTGATGAAGAGGTGTTGTTTATAGGAGAAGACACCTCAGAGTCATATAATAAATGGAGGATGTTTTTTGATGGGGCAGCGAACTTTAAAGGAGTCCGAATTGGAGCAGTCCTAGTTTCAGAAACAGGTCAACACTACCCAATCTTGGTGAAGATTAGGTTTTCTTGCATGAATAACGTGGCAGAATATGAGGCTTGCATTCTCAGGCTTAGGATGGCAGTAGACATGGACATTAAAGGGCTATTGGTGATAGGAGATTCAGATTTATTGATCCATCAGGTGCAAGGAGAATGGACCACCAAAAATGTCAAAATCCTTCCTTATGTGCAATGTGTTAAGAAATTGAGCAAAAGGTTTACGAAGATTAAATTCAAGCATGTCCCTCGAATTCAAAATGAGTTCGCCGATGCCTTGGCGACACTATCTTCAATGATTCAGCATCCAGATAAGAATTACATCGATCCCATCAAAGTGGAGATACATGATCAACAAGCCTACTATTTCCATGTAGATGAAGATCCAGATGGAAAACTATGGTATTACAACATTAAGAGGTTACTCGGAGCGGGAAAATATCCAGAAGGCGCTACTAGAAAGCAGAAGAGGACTTTAAAAAGGATGGCCAATCACTTCTTTCTCAACAGGGAAATCCTATATAGGCGGACTCCAGACCTAGGATTCCTACGATGCGTCGATGCCATGGAGGCCACAAGATTGTTAGAGGAGATACATGCAGGAACCTGTGGACCCCATATGAACGGTTTCATACTTGCGAAGAAGATTTTAAGAGTCGGATACTTTTGGATGACTATGGAGAGGGATAGCATTCGATTCGTACAGAAGTGTCACCAATTTCAAGTTCATGGAGACTTTATATGAGTTTCGCCAAACGAATTCAATGTGATGGGTTCTCTTTGGCCATTTTCTACTTGGGGAATGGATGTTATTGGGCCCATAGAGCCTCCTGCGTCCAATAGATATCGTTTTATCTTGGTCTCTATTGATTACTTCACAAAGTGGGTTGAGGCCTCAACACATAAGGCCGTAACAAAGAAGGTGGTAGAAGATTTTGTTTGCAACAACTTAGTCTGTCGGTTTGGAATTCTAGAGTCGATCATAACAGATAATGGGACCAATCTTAATAGCGACCTAATGAGAGAGATTTGTGAAAGGTTTAAGATCTCTCACCAAAATTCCACGGCATATCAACCACAAATGAATGGAGTAGTTGAAGTTGCAAACAAGAATATCAAGAGGATTTTGAGAAAAATAGTGGATGGTAATAGGGAATGGCATGAGAAATTGTCATATGCTTTACTTGGATATCGCACCACAATCAGAACTTCTACTGGGGCAACTCCTTACATGTTGGTCTATGGGTCGGAAGCGGTGATACCTGCAAAAGTTGAGATACCTTCATTAAGAATCATCTAGGAGGTTGGTCTAGACGACGCTGAATGGGTTCGTAGCAGGATTGAACAGTTGATGCTTATTGACGAAAAGAGATTGGATGCAGTCTATCATGGTCAACTCTATCAAAATAGAATGATCAAGGCGTTTAACAAGAAAGTCAAGCCTCATCGATTCACACCTGGACAGTTGGTATTGAAGAAGATATTCCCTCACCAAGGTAAAGCCAAAGGGAAATTTGCGCCAAATTGGCAAGGTCCTTACGTAATTCATCAAGTGCTATCAAGAGGAGCAGTGATACTTGCAGAAATGGATGGCACAGTAAGCACAAAGCTGATCAACTCAGACACCGTCAGAAGTACTACATTTGAAGACATTAGGACTAGTCGTTTCTTTGTCTTTTTGAATTTTCTCTAATGTAACAGAACTACGTATTAGCCTGATTTCCCATGGTGAGATACGTAAGCAGCCCACATAGGGTTCGGTTTCCCTTAGAAAACCCAAAAAAATCATCCTTTCATGTAACAGAACTACGTATTAGCCTAATTTCCCACAGTGGGATACGTAGGTAATCCACATCGGATTCGGTCCCTTCATATTTTTACCTTTTCATTGTAATGAACTACGGCCTGACCTGATTCTACTTGGATACGTAGGCAGACTGAGTCAGGCCCGGTCATTGCATTATTTCACTTTTGTTTCGAACTACGTTATGACCTGATTCCTATTCTTAAGATACGTAGGCAACCTAAGTCAGGCTTGGTCACTGCATTGCATATTTTCACTTATCCCATTGTAATCGAACTACGTGCGGACCTGATTTCTGTTATAAGGATACGTAGGCAACCTGAAAGGTTCGGTCTTACCTTTAGAAAAATCCCCTATTGCCCATAGTATAGCCTCAGAATATAAGGGATCTCTCCGCCAGAACCGTCATAGTATCGAAAGTCAGAGCAGCTCCACCCGAAGGATAAAGCTACATGCGTCATGATTAACAAATAGAGGCTTAACGAATTTCCGAACATGTCATAATCTAAAAATGACAAAGGATTACCATATATACTTAATATATACGTAATATATTTGCGAAACATATATACATATATATATTTTTCACCATACTTTCAACTTTCCCACCTACTGAGACTCCAGATTTGGGAGTGATTGAGCAACTAAGGGAGTGTTGGAGAATTTCGTAAACAAAGCCAGAATCCCCAAGTCGACACAAATCAACACCCCCTCCCAACTAAGAATATTTCTTTGAGCGCAGGAAAACAGGAATTGGAAGGCTACATCAAGTCAAGCTTTGGGATAGGATCAGGGGCATCATGCGGCTTACCACCACGACAAGAGCCAAATATTCTTCCCTTCCTTTATTTCTTTTTACATACCTTGATACTAATCCTCATAAGCTCTAAAAGTTTTATTCGAATTCTTTCGCAGGTATATTTTGAAGACCCGAGTCAAAAACTAAGAAAAGAGGATCCTCATAGGAAGATTAGGTTATTTACTTGTCCCAACAAAACTCCGCCAATCGGAGCCAACCACCTGACTGCATCAAATAACTTTGCTAATCAGAGAATTATCGTCTAACTACCCCGAATAACTTCTCAAATCAGAGAGTGTCATCTGACTTTAATAAAGTCAAGCTCTCACATTCCAAAGGACTGTACATAAGAAAACAAAGTCAAGATTCCGCATTCCAAGGACCGTATAAAAGCAAACAAAGTTGAGTTCCACATTCCAAGGACCGTATATAAGCAAACAAAGTCGAGTTTCACATTTCGAAGACTGTACATAAGCAAGTAAAATGATCCTCTGCTATATAGGAGGATGCAAATGGGCAATGCGACTCTCCGACATATCGGGAGTTGTGCACCAGCAAGGGGGATGCCCCGACACTAATCTAAGAATTTATATAAGTAAAGAAACAATCCGCCATATCGAAGAATTGCATTTCAGCAAACAAAGCACAGCCTGTCAATCAGAGGCCCGCACCATAGCAAGCACGCAAGAAAGCCACTATCACAATAGCATCAAGTTCCAGCAGCAATACCGTTATCTCATTTCAAACCAAGGGCCGCCTTGACAAATACGAGTCCGTTTATCTTTGGGCAAATATCCCACCATCAGAGGCTATTTACATTTCAGCCAACAGAGGCTATTTACATTTCAGCTGATAGAGGCTATTTTTAGTTCAACCGACGGAAGCTATTTATATTTCAGCCGACAGAGGCTCTTTACATTCAAGAAACTGCTCAGCCAACGAAGGCTATTTATATTTCAGCTGGCGGAGGCTATTTACAATTCAGCCGACGGAGGCTACCTACATTTCAGTTACTGCCCCATCAGTCGAAGGCCTCCACTAACGGAGACAATACTAGTTTGAATATCTAAACTCTACTCTTTACATTACGATTCCAATCTATAAATTTTCAAACAACAGGTACTTTTTACCCTGTTATCCGTTTTGCAGAACCATAAAGTACAACGTGGAACTACCCTCTTAGCAGCAAACTGGGGCAAGCTAGCGGAATGTCAAGCATCCTTAGCTACGTCAAGGATTCCGGCAAAGAAACTCAACTCGACTCAACTCAAGTTTTTATTTTTTTTCTTTCATCACTCAGTGACGTCTTAGTCTGACACTGGGGCAATTTTTAAAAAATTGTTATCTCCTTTTCTCTCAAGATCCTCAGCAGATATCACTATCCAACATCTTCCTATCCCCAGCTACTCCTAACAGCCTGTTTTGGACTTGCACCCATATCTATTTCATTCGTGTTGAAAGTTTGAACCCAGTGTTTTCATAATTCTATACTGGGCAAATTTTGATAAATATCAAAATTTTTCTATAATTTGAACTACAAATGGCCTGATTTGTCGTGGAGCTCAAGATATGTAGGCAGCTCAAAAATTGAAGCCCGGCCATAATCTTTCAAATATTTTACTCCGCCCGAGACAAAATTAGTTATGTAAACGTGAGTGCCCAAAGATTTCCACACAAATCTTCGGTCTCTTAGGGGCAACTGTTGACACCCAATTTTGACTTGCACTTTTTCATTTAATTACTTTTCCGATGCTTCTTGGCCTTAAAAAAGAAAAAAATTAACTAAAAATAAGATTTGGTATTTCTGTTTCTATTTCTACAAGTTTTAATAAAGAGGGAATTACTTTCATTTATAAAATTATTTTAATTAAATATATTTAAATATTTTTTGACATCAAAATCGCAAATATATATCTTTTGATAGTCCCATCCGCATTCTTTATAATAGTATTTTTGAGGAGTATTATGACCTTATATGTATATATTCTTACTACATAAAATATATCTTTAACAAAATGTACATATATTTTTATTTTTTATGTATTTTATTATATCCTTATTTT
>NC_061122.1:60787743-60795628 GCF_002878395.1 Capsicum annuum
ATAACAAAAAGATTAGAAGAAATATCACTTTCATGAGTGAAGAAGATCTAAATTACAATAAAGCACTAGAAAAATCAAAAAATTATCATAGCGAACCTGAAGGACTATCTAGGCATATACCTTCAAGTCAAACAGATAAAATTCTACTAAAACAAAATAACACCATAATAGAATTACTATTAGACTTACACAAAAAGATAGACATCTTAATTAAAGGCAAGGAAACTCAAGACAAACTGCCCATATGACTTCCAGGTTCTATTAAGTATGGGGCCAAATCCCTATAATTTTACAAATAAAATGCATATGTTATTAACAGGAAAAGATCCAAATAGTGGATTATTAGCTTTACAAAAGGAAGCATTAATTAAACTAGAACAATTAAGTATTTCACATTGGGTATATATAAAGAAATTCCTACAAGACTACTTCTACTATTGCACTGTCAGTGGAAATATCTTTAATGAAGAATTAGGCAAAAAATTGTTTAATAAATTACCAGGAGCCTTAGGAAGAGAAATAGAAGATAGATGGTATAAGAGAGACGGGGTAGTTGCTAACCCAAATTTAAAATGGACAATAGGACATAGAACACAACATATAATGGATATATTAATAGAAAAATGTACAAACATACAAATACAAAAACAATTGAAAAGAAATGAAATGAATTTCTGTAAATCTGTTATATACACAACCCAGAATTATGATCAGAAACAACATAAAAAATATAAGAAAAGAAATAATCAAAAACCATATAGTAGAAAACAATACTTCTTAAGAAAATCAAAGGCTAAAAAACCTTGGTTAAATAGAGATCGACATGTTAGAAAATATAGAAACGACAGAAATTATAAAAATAAACTAGAATGTTATACGTGTGGCAGTATAGACCATCTAGCCAACTTATGTCCTAAGAGAAATAATAATAGAACTAGAAATTCTCAACTAACTAATAGAAGATTTCCAAGAAACTTTATTAAACGTAGATGAATATATGTCCGATACAGAAAGTATATACTCAATAATAAGTATTGACATAAATGATAAAGATAATCTAAAATCTGACTCTTCTGAATCTGACGAGGATAACCTAGTTAATTTATATATATATATATATATATATATATATATATGACTTATTAGATATTTCTCTTAATTTCTCTGTAATCTCTATAAATTAGCAAACCTATTATTTCAATTATACAAACTCTTAATTCCTCCTAACAACATTTAGTTCAAACTTGAAGATTCTTGTAAATTAAAACACATTATGTAGGAATTTTGTTTGCAACTAAGATTCGATTATTTTTCATGTTAGTTACTACTATTTCTATTTTATGAGTATTTTCTCATTGGTTAAACCAAAAATCGAATCCTTAAGGACTAAAAACTGATAAATCGAAAATCGATAAAAATTATCTTATTGATTTAACATATTTAAAAATCAAAAATCGATAAACTGAACCGATAATATGTAAAATCGAATCGAACTGATCGATGCACACCCCTAGATAGAAGAGGGAAAAAATGAAAAAAAAAAAAAATAGAAGAAAAAAAAAAGGAAAATAGAAGTGTAAAAATAAAAGAAAAAAATAGAAAAAAAGAAGAGAAAACGAAAATAGGAAATGAAAAAGAGATATGAGAATGGAGAAAAAAAAGAAAAGGAAAAGGAAAAAAACGAAAAAGGAAAAAAAAAAAGAAATAGAAGAGAAAAAATAAAGTGAAAAAGAAAAAAATGAAAAAGAAAAAGAAATTAAAATAAAAAAATAAGATGAAAAAAACTAACAAGAAAAAATGTTAGAGATATAAGAGAGTGAAAGAGAGAGAGAAATAGTAATATATTTTATTTCAAAATTTTGAAGATTATCAAAAAAATTATCTTCAAATATGAGAAAAGAAAAAATAAAAAATAAAAAAAATAAAGAAAAAACAGAAAAGGAAAAAAAGAAGAGAAATAGAAGAAAGAAAATAAAGTAGAAAGAAAAAATAAAAAAAATAAAAATTAAAAATGATAAAAATTAATATGAAAAAAAGGGTTGAAGATACGGCTCTATTGGAGGAGGAAGTGAAAATAGGAAAAGCAAAGTAGTGGAATAAAATAGGCGTTAGTTAATAGTCAAAATAATGTTACTCTTATTATAAATTACTCCCTCCATTTCATTTTATGTGTCGTCATTTGATCGGACATAGAGTTTAAGAAATAAGGGAAGACTTGATAAAGTTTACCAAATTATCGTTTATCAAAAAATATGTCAATATTTTTTTTAATTAAGTAGGACCAATAAGGATAAAAGGATAATTGTGTTTTTAAAAAATTGTCAAATAAGAAAAGACGACACTTATTTTGAGACGAATTAAAAAGAAAATAATGACACATAATTTAAGATGAAAGGAGTATAATTTTACAAAAATATTTTTATTTATTATAATTATAATCTTAAATATGTTAGTTTGTGTAATTTTCTGAAAGAAAATCTGTATATCTACAGCAAGGCCCGAAAGTCCTGGCCCAAAAACTTGCAAGATCTGACATCTACAAAACAAAATAGGAAAGTGGTCAGCTGAATCGATTTAAGCTTGAGCTACTCCTCCGAGCACATCGAATCTTTCCTAAAAAATTCCCACCATGCGAAGCTACCATCCGAGGAAGTCATCTGAATCAACATCTGGAACTCTTGATTGGTGAAATTTCGTTTAAATCCAACAATCTCCATTTTATATTCGAGTTGTTTCAAAGCTGCAACTTCAAGACCGTTCAACACAGTAGTGGTTTGACGCTTGAAGTGAAATGATACTCAGGTCTACTCTGCTCTTGAAAACTAAGTACTTACTCAGTTCTGTATGACATTCGTCGCGATGTAGATTCTATATAACAATAAGAACAACATATCTAGTGTAATCCCACTAATGAAATGTGGGAAGGATAATAACTATACAAACCCAATTATCTCTATCTTGGATTTGGAAGGTTAGGAGGTAGAGAAGTTGTTTTCGATAGACTTTCGACTCAATAAAAAATATATCAAAACACTCCGAGAAAAAGAATCACGAAAGTGAAGAAGTCACACGTGAACTCGATATTGAAATTAATATAAAAAATGAGTAATTATAAGTAAAAGTTCTGATATTAGTTATTAATAGTTGAATATTGATTTGTTTGGCTCTCCAGCTTGTTCTAATTAACGAGACTAATGAAATTAATAATTAGGCCGTAAGAGTTCGGTTTTTAATGACAAGATTGTAAATGAACGAGACTATCAACAGCCGACATGAATAAACTATCTGGCAAAATTAACGCATTTCCTCTAATTTTTCTTAACAGTACGTTATAACGAATATTAACATACAATAATTCTCACATTGTTACTACCAATTTGTCTTTCTAATTGCTGGTAGCTTCTAGAACACCATTTGAGTCTTCTGAATCTTGTATGTCAAAACTTCTTGGATCAAATCTAACTTGAGTCTCCATAATGTTGAGATTTTTTGTATTTTTAGTAAAGGTTAAAGTGAAATTGTAACATACAATATTTTTTAATTTTTAATTATAGGTTTTGGATTAAAGCCTTATTGATAGATATTTTCTAATTTTTCTTCGTCTAAAAAAAAGTTCAAAATTGGACGAAATATAAACAAACAATAATAGAAAATTCAATTTTCTATTAGTTAGGTTAATATGTGAAAGTTCAATAGAAAACCTTAGCATCCAAAAGAAGAAAAAAAGAAAAAAGTCACTGTCAATTGTTTTCTTCTCCTCTTTGACCAGCCAAAACCAATTGGGTACTAACCAAGTTGATTAAAGTTAAAGAAAAAACATTATTTTCCTTTTGAATTTATCCGCTCAATTTACTTTAATATTTAAATTAATTTTTTATTTATTTATTCCCTTAACATCTTTAAAATATATTAAAATACTCCCTTAACAATCGCGTATAAACAAGTATCGTTGGTCACGTTAAAACATATTTTTTGTCTAGTTAATTTCTTTTAAATACCTGTTTGAAGCCCCTAATGGTTATATTCGATTTCTTCTTTAAAAAGCTTAATTTAGCCTCCTTCTTCTTCATCTTCAATCCAAAATTTGTTCAATTCATGAAATTGATGCAAAAATTAAAATTGTTTTCTTTTTATTTGTATTAAGCCGCATAAATTTGAGACTAAAAAGTATAAAGTCGAATTAATTTTCCTGCGAATCTGCTGAAAAATGCGAACAAATTTGAATTGATTTTAGCTTCATCTCATTTTCGTATTAAGGTATAATCTCAGTCATGAGTTTATTTATTGTTTTATTATGAATTACTCTTCTTTTTTTGTACTTTAATTTTGTTTCTGAATTTTAGCTTATTTAGTGAAGTGAATTTCTTGTAGGACACGATAATGAAGTCAGTTAACCTGAGTAAATTATGTATGGAAGAAAATGATTCTGCTTTGAAGCAAGAAGTTCAATGTAATCATTAAATTTTGTTGCATTTGAAGACATCTTGGACTTCAAGAAATTCCGGTAGAAGACATTGGACAATTTCTTATTATGGGATAAATATCAAATTTTGAATTTTCTCTTGTTATTTCGACAGAATTGATTAAGAGATATGAGATTTTTTTTTTTTTCACCATTGAAGGTTCCAAGATCTTGCGACTTTTGGTATTAGAGGGATACAAAAGACATTGATCTGAGGTCCAACTATGTGATTCCTAAACTAATAGGGAAACTAGGTGAGCTTGAGAATTTAATTGAATCTTGTCATTTCAATGAAGTTGAGAAATTGACTGTTCTTTGAACAACATATCTCGTAAGAACTTTTCTAAACTCTTCAATATTTGCAAAACAAAGCTCAAGCTCTCAAACTATTAATTTACAAGTAGGATCAAACAAAATTCTCTTATAATTTCTTTTTGCTCTTTTTGCTTTTCGTTCTCTTCTAGCAGGTTGTTCAATCTCAGCATCTCCATAAATATCCTCATCAGAATCTATTTCAAAACTTACATCTTCATCTGAATCAATATATGGCTCATCTCCAGCTATCTTGACCTCTAGACTATTTTTTTCTTAGATATAACCTCTTCGTATCCCACATCAACTCTCTTTTTACCTAAACTAACACATTTTGTTCTAGGCTCTCTTTTTTTCCTCTTTTTTATTTCATCAGACCTATTCTTTTTAGTAGTCCTCTTTTGTTCCCTTAGAATCCTTACCTCCTCATGAATATCACTATCATACTCAACATCTTCACCTTCATCAAAGAAATCACAATAATCTAATTTTTCACTAACATATGTTTCACTTTCCCAATCTGATGGAATGACTGGGACATTTGCTGTAGTAATAAAAGCAGTGTCACCTAAAATTTACTCAATACTAGCAGAAATATCGCCCAAGTCCTCATCAGTAGTAGAAACACCATTAACACCACCCAAATCATCACTCCAAGCTATACCACCACAATCACCATCTAAATCCTCACTCCTAGCAGCAACACCATCACCAAAGACCCTATCAATAGCAAAAAAGTCACTACCACAACCATCTAAGTTCTCATCCCTAGCAACAACACCAACATCACCCAAGTCCCTATCAGTAGCAAAAAAATCACCACCACCACCACCTAAGTTACAGCAAAAAAATCACTACTACCACCACCTAAGTTACACCCCTAGCAGCAACACCACCATCACCCAAGTCCCCACCAGAGCAGAAACACCACCACAACCTCATAAATCCTTACCAATAGAAGAAATATCATCACCAACACCTAGGTTTTCACCCCTAGCTACAGTACAACCATCACTCAAGCTTTTACTAACAATAAGTTTATGAGGTGCTGCAGCTTCTACAAAATCCTCTTCAAACTCTAAATTATCACAGTCTCCTAAGTCTTGACCTAACTCTTTATCAAAAGTAGCAGGACAAATTTTCCTCCCAAATGAGGGTCACATTCAATAGATGGGACCACATCATCCTCATCAACGAAATGCGTTATATATAACTCAACAACTTCTTCATTTTTAAGATGAGGTATAGTACCCAAAATATCCTTATCACATGTCATTATTAATTATTATTTTTTTAGGGAGGAGGTAGGGTGGAGGTCTGATATAAATAATACACGAGAAAATATTATACCCAATTTTCTCCAGGTAACAAAAAAATTCAAAGTAAGAAAGTCTATCTACATCAACGTTGAAACAGTTGGTAACCAGTGACGAATTTACCCTTTTCTGAGGGGGTTCATTCGAACCCTCTTCGGCGAAAAATTATGTTATATATACATGGTTAAAATTATTTTTTATGTAGATATATTAGATGTTGAACCCCCTTCGGTTAGTTCGTATATTCACTTATGAATCCCCTTAGTGAATATCCTGGCTCCGCCACTGTCAGTAACAATACCTCCATGATACTTAATACGAAATTTTTATTGTAATTTGCCTCCATGGTTAAACCTCAATGTCAAATATACAAAATTCATGCTTAATTTGAAAAAAAAATTAAAAAAATACAAGCTTAGAATTTGTTCAAGGCAAAAATCCTAATATGAAAGTAAAGCAATCAAAACAACTAATAATCACATGGGATAGTTAAATTGCGTCAAGGATCAAGGTATAGAAATCATAAACAACCACATATTTAAAGTGAAATCGAGTAAAATCAGGTGAAAATGTTGCGGTTTAGATAGGTTTTAGAGAGAGAAAGTGAAATTGGTTATTTGATAAGATTTGGGGGTATTTGTTAAGGGTGGGTCGGGTTATAATTGAGAACAGGTCGGGTTATAAGGTGGACAAATTAAAAGGCGCATGTTTAACAACATCGGGCCTTGACTTGGAATAGAATGTTAAGGGGGTATTTTAATACACTTTAAAGATGTTAAGGAGAGTAAATAAACGAAAGTTTCATTTAAGTATTAAAATAAATTGAGCGGACAAATTTAGGGGAAATGATGTCTTTACTCTTCAAGTTACTTTCTAAAATAGTTTTCTCTCTATATATATTTCTTTTTTATTTTCTTCATTCCTATTAATTTTCCTTCTCCACCATCTTATTCTATTCATAGTTAAATTAACCTTAAAGTTTTCCCATTTTCCTAAATGTAATTTTAGCTAGAAAAATGTATTTTCTGAAAGTGATTATGGTAAACATTCAACAAATTAACCCAATATTACTATTTTTATGTTGATATTTATTTTGGTATATAAGTTCGGAATAATTTTTCATGATCTAATTTTAGATTCCAATTTGAATAAATCATACCGGACTGCCTTCTAGTTTTTAAAAATGGAAGTAATCTTTTTCCCTCTGAACTTGTCCTCTAAACTCAATTTAGCACTTAAACTTAACTTCTGTTTATTTATCCTGTTAACATCTTTAAAGTGTATTTGTTTGACCCCTAACTCTGGCGTGACATTTTTTTTTAAAAAAAGGGCGCGTTTATTTATTAAAAAAATTAATTTCAGTAATATTATATTTAAAATAGAATTAAATAATTTTTTTAAAAAATAAAATTAAGATTAAAATAAAAAATGGACACTTTTTCTTCTTTCTTCTTCAAATCATCATCAACAGCAACACCCAAACCTCCAATAACAACCTCAATTTTTTTTCACTTTCCTCCATTAACAACACCACCCAAGAACAACACTTTCCTTTATTTTTTTTTTACTTTCCTCCATTTACAACACCACCCAAGAACAACACTTTTCTTTAGTTTTTTTCACTTTCCTCCATTAACAACACCACCTAAGAACAACACTTTCCTTTAATTTTTTTCACTTTCCTCCATTAACACCACCCAAGAACAAACATGAAAACACTATTAAACAACTTTCTCCATTGAACACCATCCCAACCTTCAATCCAACTCCCTCAAAATTTAAAAAAAAAAAAAAA
>NC_061122.1:60798628-60888770 GCF_002878395.1 Capsicum annuum
ATATATATATATATATATATATATATATATATAAATAGTAAATATATATTTTTTGCTTTTTAAAACAAAAATACATAAAAATAGTATGTGTGTGGAATTCTTTTTTTATTTAAATCCTAATTTCTTACGTGGCAATGACCTGGAAATGATGTGGCATTAATTTGGCACTGACATGGCGCGTGTGTAACCCACTCTCCGTTGTGAAAGTGGTATTTAGTTTTGAGGGGTGAAATAAATACACTTTAAAGATGTTAAGGGGGGTAAATAAACAGAAGTTAAGTTTAAGTGTTAAAGTGAGTTTGGAGGAAAAGTTCAGGGGAAAAAGATGTCTTTTCTCAAATGAAAATGATGTTATTCATAATGAAAAACATAAGTACTACCAAGCCTGTTTGGATGGTGGTTTCCCATGGTATGGTATGGTATGGTATGGTTACCATGGGAACTATGTTTGTTTCCATGGTTTTCTAAAATGGTGGTATGGTATGTTACTATTCCATGGTTTGATAACCATGGAATGAAGCAATTTATTGAACCACCAAATTGGTGGTGTGCCATGATTTTCATTTTTCTTCTTCAACTATACCCTTATATAATTTTCTTTAATCCTATTTTATCCTTATCAACAAAATATATGCTAAGACTACGCATTTGTTAACAAGATCGAAGATTGCAAGACTTCCTGTTAGCAATATAAAAATTCAAAGAGTGAGAAAAATGATCACAGTTATTTAGTAGTAGTAGTTTTTAATGCCAATAAAAACTCAATTCGATAAAAAAAAATTGAAAATTAAAATGGAGGAAAACAAAGTGAATGCACAAAAAGCATATACATAGGAATGATTTTTGAACTCTAAGATACATACATATATACCAATGGTTTTATTGATTGGGAAGTACTTCCCGATTGCATTAGTTTGCGTTCGTCAAATCTTTGTTTAGCAAATACCCTTATGAATTTGGCGTCTTAAAAGGATCATCGGGTAGCTATGAGAAGCATCAAGAAAGAAAGGACAACTGGTTACGCTAGCACTGATATGGATAAAAGAGTTGATATCTCAAATGTATTACAATTAGGGGTATTTTAGTAAATTTACCTGTTACCATACCGTACCATACCATCAAACCAAATAAAAAATTTATTATTAAACCGCAGTAAACGATACAATCCATCCAAACATGGTACTGTACCATACCATACTATACCATACTATATTACATCATACCATATATTATGAAATCATGGCAAACCACCATCCAAACAGGCTGTAACTTTTTTTTCATCTGGAAGTTAACCTAACACGTTTTCTTTTTACTGGAAATTATATGAACTTCATTTTTCAGAAGTCTATATGGTTCATATATTATAGCAAAAATTGCATAAGCAGTGCCATTTGTCAAAAATCTCAAGACCTAATTATTTAGAAAAATCTACGTCTTTACTTTTAAAGAAGAACAGGTAAAGGTGTGTTTTAGACGTTTCTTTCCTTCTCTTTAAATAGATGGAACGAGGTCATTTTCCTCCTATTCTCATTTATTTATTATATATTAGATAGTGCAAGGCCCGTTTATGGATCCAATAGTATAAATTTAAATATATTTATAGTTTTTTGATTACTTTTTTTAAAAAAAATAATTATTAATATTTTTGAATAAACACAATAAAAAAAATAAGTAGAAATCATACTATATAATAAAATATAACTTTTTATTTTTATAAAATCAAATAATATCTTGCAACTTATTTAAGTTTTCATAATTAATATTAAAATATCATTTACTCTAAGTCTTATTTTAACATCAGGTCAAACACATTTTTTAGATTAAAGAATAAATTTTAATATTTTTTCTACTTTATTTAAAAATTATACAAGAGGATAAATTAAAATTATAAATATCTATTTATTAAAATTTTCTATAGAATCATTCGAAGCAATAAAGGATCCTAATTCATACATAAATTGATTTTAAATATATTTAAATTCATTTTATGAGTGTTTAACAAACGATATTAAGGACCTACTAGATGAACGTTTTAATGAATCATAATGTTAAACGATTGTCTTTATGTCTTATCTTATATAGTATTAAAGTGTATTAAAGTGTACTAGAAAACTCATCTGGACATCACGATTGAAAAAAATGTTTAAATGGAACAAACTTTAAATATAATTTCTCTTTAAATTTAAAATTATTCTTTCCATTTAATTCAAGTATATTATTTAAAATTACACTTAATAAAAAGATTATCACATAAATTCTCATAAATCATAATAAAGTATGAACAAAACTGACTACTTAAATTACTAATTAAGGTTTAACAAATTATATTTTAAAAGTATTTTAGATATCGTAAAAGGTTGAAGTTGAAATTATTTTAGAATGATGTGAACTGTGCATAGATGAATGTGTTGTAGATGCTTATTACTTTCTCAATTTTAAAAATAAAGATCTATTTTTGTTTTATTTTTTTAAAAATAAATGAATTTCTTTCTTTTGGCAATACTTCAATTTCAACTTTTCATTTGTCATGTTTAGAATGACAATATAAAGGACATTTTGGCATATTTGACATAACTTTAATTTATGACTACAACATACAAAAAATTTCTTTATTTTCTTATACTTCATATCAAGTTAAGGTAGATCATTCTTTTTTAAGCGAAGGGAGTAATATATCTTTTTTATTTCTTTACTACTCTAATAAATAATTTACTATAGCTAAATGTGCAAAGAAAAAAACTAATTTAATTTTCTGGTAGACATTTCATTTTAATAAAACAATTGAAACTTCACCACTTATAAAAGGGTAGAACTTATAAAAGGGTATAGAAAAGAGTATTGTTTATTAAAGTCAAAAATATTTATAGAAAGTTGTGAAGGAAACTGTGGGGTCTATGTAAGATATTATATAATTTTAAAATAGAATTAAAATTTATAAAAATAATTTGAATTTTTTTTTTGTCATTAAAAATTGATGTATAAACTCTGAGGCTTATAAAATAAGCATATAATAAACTTTTCTTTTTGAAAGGACAAGAATGTCCTTGATCATCCCACCTATTCACTCTTTTTTCTTTTTGAAAGGACAAGAATGTCCTTGATCATCCCACCTACTCATTCTTTTATATAATAAACAATAATAAATAAAAATAATAAAATAATAAAATAATAATAATAATAATAATAATAATAATAATAATAATAATAATAATAAACACTTAGATGACTTATAATTAATATGGATAATATAGTTAAAATATTTTTTTATTTTTTGTTTCTTAAAAAATATAACAAGTAAAAATGAATAAGTAAAGATGGAAAGAAAAAATACTTCACATTTTATATTACTTAAATTAAATTCTTATATTAATTAGTATATAGATTGTAGTACCATTATATAATATGAAGAAAGTTCATCACTTAATTTAATTTTTAAAGATTAAAAAATTATATTTTAAAAATTATATTTAGACATTGTAAAGAAATTAAATTTGAAATTATTTTCGAATAGTGTTGATGTAATGATATATCTTTTATTTGTTATTATTCTACTATATTAATTAGAGATAATACATCGAAACACCTCTGAATTTGTGGTCAAAACTTACTTTAAATCCTAAATTAATTGCGCAATTATATACCCCCTTATTAACATTAAAGTGAATTTTTTATCCCTAAAAAAATTATACCACTCTCACTGCGGAGAGTGAAGTACACACGCCCCAAGTTGAGCCACGTCATAGCCAAATCAGTGACATGTCATTGCCATGCAAGAAATTATAATTTTTTTTAAAAAAAAAAGTAATTCCACACACATACTATTTTTATATATTTAAAAAAAAAAGAAAAATATATATATATACTATTTTTCTATATATATAAAATATATATTTGTTTATATATATATATATATATATATATATATATATATATATAAATTCCCCTCTCTTTCTTCTTTCTTCTTCAGCCCCCCCAACCCGATCCCACGATTTCTCCTCCTTCTTCTTCTTCTTCAAACAGGCCCCCTCACCCCCACCCCTGTCCGTTCCTCCTCTTTCTTCTTCCTCCTCCCATGAACAACAACTAACCTCCGCTCCACAAACCTCATTCCTTTTTCTTCTTCGTCCTTCCATGAACAACTGACCTTCATCGCTGGAGCAACGACAGCGATGGTGGACTGCTGCAACTGATTCTGATCGCTGGTTTTAGCATTTTCTGGTGAAGAATTCCGTCGCTGGTGCTCTAGGAAAGTTCGTCGATCAGATTTTTTATTAAATTGAATAAGGTTGAAAATTTGTAGAATTTATTTTTCTACTCAATTTCATGGTTATAATTAGCTTGTAAACTTGGTTGAAGGAATAAGGTTGATAAATATAGTTTCAATATCTTGATTTGTGAAGAAACTAAAGTTTCACTTTGATAAAGCAATAAACATTTGAACAAGTTACTCGTGATGCTATTGATCTCTTCTTTCTCATGTTGTTTAAGTGTAGTGATTTCTGATATTTGAAAATTTCGAAGGAAAAAAAAACAATGGTTAAAAATTTAAATGAATTTTTTTTCTGTGATTTGATGCTTTTTGAATTTTTTGGGTGTTGAAATTTAGCAAATTCTTGGAGAATGTCACCTTAAAGAATTGATTTTTATGTGTTTTTGAAATTTAATTTGTTGATTCTTGATCTTTATCGGAAAGTTTAATTGTTGTATAATTTATGTATTTTATTATTGTGTGTTTGATTGAAGATTTTGGTGAATAAAAGTGAAAAAAAAAAAAAGAAGAAGAAATGGGTAGTGGGGTGTGAGAAAGAAGGGAAAAAAATAATGTTTAAAAATATTAAAGTGGGCCCCACTAAAAAAATTTATACTTTTTTTTTTCACTAAAACACGCCTTTCTTTCTTTTTTTTTTTTGGCCACGTCAGCTGTTAAGGGGCCAAAATAATACACTTTAAAGTTCATAAGGTGGGTAAACAATTGCTCGATTAGTTTAGGGTCTAAAGTAAGTTTTGCTAACAAGTTCAGGAGGGCTTTGATGTATTATCTCTATTAATTATTAAATATAACAACCTAATGTGGGGAGAGAAATTAATTTTATTTTATTTTGAATATTTTCATTTGAATAATATAAAATTAAAATTTCACCAAATAAAAAGGAAATACAAGTGAGTAATATTTTCATCGTATAAAAACTCCACTTAAATATAGATCATATTGTAAAATATTATAGTTATTGTGGATGTCCACTACTCCAAGAATTTAATCATTCACTACTCCATACACCATTATGGGGGTGTAACTCTTACACCTTTAACCTCCTCATAACCTTTATGATTAATGTCATATTTATGACAGCCTTTCATATGCCTATGTGTTATACTATAAATAGAGTCATAAAGTTCATATTATAGATACTAGAAAAATTTGTATACTTGATATTTGAAAGAATGAAAAACACTCATCTCTTGTCTTCTCTTCTCAATATTTTTGTCTACTTTATCATTCATATTATTCATCTTTTGGCTTAATTTTAAAAAATGTTATCAGCACGACGCTAAGAGATTAAAGGTAAGAAATATAATTCATAAAATCATTTTATAGCAGAAAAGTTGAACGGGTAATTTCCTTTGCTTGCATTCAAAGTATGAATTTATTTTTCATTGTTTTTGCTATTATATTTGCACTTGATTATAGCAATTTTATATGTGATCACTTTAGATTGAGATATCAATATTTCTTCAAAAGAAAAAGACGTAACAATTTGACTTTATGGGACTACTATCCCTAATACAGTGCGATATTATGGTTAAATTATGTTTTATTTATGCTTATGTCACGATTTAATGTTAAAAATATATTGTTAGCATTTTTTTTTAAAAAAAATACGGTTTGTCAAAAAAAATGTTTGATGTAATAATTTTGATATCCATGACACCATATGGCACTTTCATTATGGCCAAAGAATATCAATGTAGATTTGATTTTATAGTTTTTTTTTATTATTATACTAGTTAAGTGTTTATGTTATTAAGAGTTGTAGTTTACAAAAGTAATTATGTATGTTGAATCTTGTTGTCGTTACTAAACTTTTCTATGTTTATGATCAAGAAAGTGATCATAATAATTCTCAAAAAATACAAGGACGAGTCACTTTACGCTTATCTTATTACACTATTGGTTGAGGATAATATGGTGAATTCAAGTCCCATCGCAACAAGAGGATAAGACATCGGATTAAAATATTGATGTATCATGTATATGATAAAATATTGGGTTTAAGTCCCACGAAGTTATGGCCTAACACGACTTTATATGGGTAAGACATTGGGTTTAAGTCCTAATGCACCATAGTAATAATATTGATGACTAAGATAAAAATAATACACTTTGATGAAAGTCATGCAATCTGTCACATTGATTTGCTCCATTCTTTGAAATGAATACTGTAGCAGTGCATATAAGTCTGAAAGAAGACAAGTGATTAAAAATGCATGTGAACGTAAAGGAACAAAATTATAATAGTCATCATTTTGATAATAATAAAGGAAGAACACTACGGATTCTCCAAATTGTCTTTCAAAAGGTGAAGGCAATTTTTTGTTCACCATCAATTTGTATGAAGGGCATGGGCACCTGGTTGTTGTGCAACCTAATTTGATAGGTTTTATTAATCCTCCTTAAAAAGAAGAACAAAAGTGAAGACACACTTGGTATTTCAAAGTGATGTTAAGGTGGGTATAAAATATGATAAATATCAAGGTATGACAATGAATATAAAATAAATTATGAAGCACATATGATTATAGTCCAATTCTTGAAGAGAATGTGACTGGTGATAAATATAGTGGATGTCCGACCGTTCATGAAAGTGAATGTGTCCAAGATATGATGAAAATCACGAACAAATACATGCATATATATGATTGGATAAATACCAAAACCCACCTCTACGGGAGGTTTGAGGAAAATAAAGAATTTTAATTTGGTATAGAAAAGTCATTAATGCTATAGTATATTTTATCATGATCTACCAAATGGTAAAAGCAAGAAGTCATTCTTGCCTATAAAAGCTTTGGCTATGACCAAAATGAATATTATAGTGTGGCTAAATGAATTTGTCACTGATCATGTAAATATGGTACGTAAAAAAAAAGACTTTGCCAAATATTATAAAAAAAAATTATTAAAGGCAAAAGTAAAGCAAGAAGAGGTCTTGCATAAAATGATTTTGTCTATAATGAAAATAATTTTCTCCCTAAAAGGAGATGGCAACCATACAAATGGTGTTTTGAAATGTGAGGTAGTACACAAGTATTTGATAGCTTTGAAAAGCTAATATATTATAACTCGGAGAAATGAAATTATTCAGGTCATTAAAATTGTAGTAAGTCTCCAAAATAATTTTTTTAGTTTAAAGGAAATTGAAAAAATAAATTATTATTATATTGAGACTGTAGATTATGGAAAGATTTTGTATCTTCATATTACTAAAATCGAAGTGGGTTATAAATATTTAGGGAAAAGGTTACTCATTTTTCTCCTATTTATTGATACAAATATATGGGCATGGTGATGGAATCACATGCTGAAGTAAACTAAAAGTTTACAAAAAATATATACGTTGGCATTATCGGTTGACTATACAGATTCAAATGTGATGCAAAATTAATTGAGAATTCATGTGATTTTACATTGAAGAAATAAATGATTCTTCAAGAATCACTTATGTTGTTTGTTCTCACGATAAAATGTTATACCAACTAAGGTTATGGTTATATCCCCTAAATTTTTTTTGAAACGTACAACAAGGTGAATATGGGCCAATTCACCTGCCATGTGTATTGAAGAGATTGAACCAAATCAGGAGTGTTAAGTGATATGTCTGCCTTGAATAGGATAGCTATTGTAGAGTTTGTATGTGTTAAGTGATATGTCTGCCTTGCATAGGATAGCTATTGTAGAGTTTGTATTTAAAACAATGTAGTAGTCATACATATTGTAGAACTCTATGCTCATTGTAGAAGTTAAGATACTACAGGATTCTACTTAGGTCACAATTCAGCATACTGAATTTGTATAAATATAGGCCATGTCTGCCTTTGAAACAGAATAAGAAAAGCCTCGATTGTTTCTAAAATATTATGCCAATCTCTTGTTTTTCTACATGGTATCAAATCTAATGTAAAGCTATGCTGCCTCTACCAGAAACTAATAAAACATGGCCCTGACAACATCCTCAACCCCCTTGTCTTTGTGTTTGTCACCTGCCTCACTATACCATTTGATTGCCTTTTGTCCCATTAAGTTGAAGCCTTTAAATTATCTAATTTGGAGGACACAAATACTCCAATAGATACAAGTGATGAAGCTATCCTATCTAATCAAAGAGGCTAAGCTAGAATTAGGCAGTACATCCACCACCACTGATGGAACCGGGAAAGCTGTTGAGAAAGATGTTGAGAAAACTGACTGGGAGAAGAATGATGTGCTACTTAGGAGTTGGATATCTGGAACGATGAAGGAGGAAAGTATGTACCTCATTGTGGGATGTTCAACTGCTAAAGAAATATGGGAATGCTTGGAGGAAGCATACCTGCAAGCAACCAAAGATAAGGAGTTTCAGCTTAAGCAGCAGTTGCAGAACATCAAGCTGGGATCCAAAAAGCTTGATGAATATCTGAAGGAATTCAAAAGCATATGTGATAGCCTCTCATCCATACACAAGCCTATTGATGAGGACAGCTAGGTTATTAACTTTGCTAGAGGACTTGGTCCAAAATATAAGACCTTTAGAACTGTCATGTTGGGAAAAGCACCATATCCCATCTTTAACCAATTTGTCAGTTCACTTAGAAGTTTTGATATCAGAAAGGATGAGGAAGAAGTGGTCCAACAAAGCTACAACAACATGGCCTTTGCTACTCAAAGAGGAAGAGGTCGCGGGGGTTACCCTCACAAAAGAGGAAACCCAAACTTTACCTCAAGAGGCAGGGGTTTCAGACCTACTGGGCAAGGCAACAACAAAGCTGGTCAGTCTTCTCAAAATGCTGAGAATTCAAACCAAGCTAGGGACAAGAAAAACTACCAGATATGTGGCAGGAACAATCACACAGCCATGAAGTGTTTTTATAGGTAGGACTATTCCTACCAAGCTGTCGAGGATCTACCACAGGCCTTCTCTGCAGTTAATCTGCAGAACACCACAAGTGAGGATGAGACTATGTATGTTGATACTGGTGCAACTAGTCATATAACACATTCAACAGGTAACTTGTCAAATCTTCAACCTTATATTGGCCCTGATAAGATAATAGTTAGAAATGGATCAAAACTTGACATCACACATACTGGCAATATAGTTAAGTTTGGACTAAAAATAAAGAAAGTTCTTGTTGTTCCTAAGATTAAAAAGAATTTGTTATCAGTTAGTAAGCTTGCTAAGGACAACTCTTGTGTGCTTTTGTTTGATGAATCTGAATTTTCTGTAAAGGACAAGAGCTCGGGGAGACTTCTGGCCAAGGGATCTAGGAAGTATGGCTTGTATGCATTGGAGGACAACAACTATTGTGCTTTATCTGCAACCAAGAAGTGGAAGAACTCAGACAATATTTGGCATGCTAGATTAGGCTATCTTAGTCTGAAGTCTTTGAAGATTCTTAGTAGTAATAAGTGTGTTGATGTCAAGTACTGGAATAAAGTTCCTACTGTATGTGTTAGCTGCCAGTTAGGAAAAGGATGTAAGCTTCCCTTTGAATTGAGAAATAAAATTTAAAAAGAGCCTTTGCTTAAAATTCATTGTGATCTTTGGGGTCCGGCACCTGTTGATTCATCTCAATATATGAGATACTATGTAATATTTGTTGATGATTGTACAAGATACACCTGGTTATATCCGCTAAAGAGAAAATCTGAATTTTATGAAGTCTTTGTTAAGTTTCAAAAGATGGTTGAGAAATATTTCACAAAAACCATTAAGATTTTCCAATGTGATGGAGGAGGTGAATTTAATAATATTGACTTTGTTAAGCATCTGAACAATTGTAGAATTGTTAGACATATCTCATGTCCTCATACACCTGAACAAAATGGGGTCTCTGAAAGAAAGCACAAACACATTGTGGAAACAGGTTTAACCTTACTATTTCATGCAAAGTTGCCACAATTTCTTTGGGTTGAAGCCTTCTTATCAACAACTTTCTTAATCAACAAAATTCCCTCATCGATGTTGAAAATGGAAACTCCATTCAAGCTTTTTGGAGAACATCCGGACTATAACAGTCTCAGAGTATTTGGATGCAGGTGTTTTCCTTATTTGAAAGGCAATACTAAATTTTCTCTAAAGACCTATACATGTGTGTTTATTGAATACAATAGCTTTCATAAAGGTTATAGATGCTATCACCCCTTTACCAAAAGAGTGTTTGTCTCAAGACATGTGATATTTGATGAACATACACCGCCTTATGTTGAATCGAATGAACCACTAGTTGGTTCGAATGATTATACTCACCTTGGTACCTTTTCTGAGTTTTTCTCTAAGTTGCAGGATGCCTCAAACTCAATTGAGGATCACGTGTTGTCAAGTACTGCACCATCAATATATTCCAAGGAAGTGCTGAATACTACACCACCAATATATTTAGGGGAAGTATTGTCAAGTGTTGCTCCACGATCAACTAATTAGTCTATTCCTATCAAAGATGATCACATTACTGCAGTTGACATTTCTGGTGAGACTTCTAGTGAGCCTCGATTTGCTGGATCAAGGGGAGATTCAAAAAATAATCCATCAGTACATGACCCGAAGGACATTCAACTTGAAGAAGATCCGTCACAGCGGTTCAACACTAGTGACAATCAAGAGGAACTGACTCCGATTGCAGAAGTACCTATTATCGAGACATCAAATGCGCAGACTCATCACATAGTGACAAGGCTAAAATCAAAATCCATGCCACAGAGTCATATTTCTCTTATTACAGCTAAGAAATCCACAGTGCAGGAACCACAAATAGTGAGTGAAGCACTCAAAAGCTATGGAGGAGGAGACAGATGGACTTCACCAAAACAATACTTGGACATTGGTGCCTAAGACAACTGGTATGAACATAGTTGGCTCTAGATGGGTGTTCAAAACCAAACTGAAGGCAGATGGATCCATAGAAAGGTATAAGTCAAGACTAGTTGCCAAGGGATATTCACAACTTGAAGGAGTGGACTTTGAAGAAACCTTCAGTCCAGTTATGAAGGCCACTACTATAAGAATAGTTCTTTCAGTTGCTGTCAGCTATCACTGGTGCATCAAGCAACTAGATGTGAAAAATGCATTCTTACATGGATATCTCCAAGAGGAGGTGTATATGAATCAACCACCAGGTTTCAAGGATTCTAGATATCCTGACAGGGTGTGTTTACTCAAGAAAGTATTGTATGGCCTTAAACAGGCTCCTAGAGCTTGGTTTGATAGGTTTAGCTTACATCTACTTCATCTTGGATTCAAGTGCAGCAAGGCAGACTCGTCACTTTTTGTACTACACTATAAAAGAGGAACAATTCTACTGCTCCTATATGTTGACGACATAATTATCACTGGAAGTCATACTGCACTAATTTCAAAAATTATTAGTGAGTTAAGAAAAGAATTTACTATGAAAGATCTTAGGTCCTTGCATTTTTTCTAGGAATTGAGGTCGCTTACTTTAGTGGAGGCATTCATTTAAGTTAGAGTAAGTATGCAGCAGAACTACTCTGTAAAACAGCATGACCTTTGCTAAATCAGTAAGCACACCACTGGCACAAAAGCATGGCTTGTAGGAAGCTGAAGGTGACCCTGTGGATGCTTCATTATACAGAAGTATTATTGGCAGTCTATAATACTTGACACTAACAAGACCAGACATAACTCATGAAGTAAATCTGGTAAGTCAATTTATGCAAAGTCCCACAATACACACTATCAAGCTGTCAAGAGGATACTTAGATATGTGAAGGGCACAACTCAGTTTGGTCTGAGGATCTTATCTCACTTCTCATTTAGGCTATATGGTTTCTCTGATGCAGATTGGGGGGATGCCCTATGAATAGAAGATCAACTACAGGCTACAACATCTACCTTGGAGCAAATTGTGCATCTTGGACATCCAAGAAACAACATACAGTGGCAAGGTCCAGTTTGGAAGTAGAATATAGGGCACTACCCTCAACAGCAGCTGAATTGACATGGATAACATACATCCTCAGAGATATTAGAGTACATCTAAAGGCTTCACCTACATTGTTCTGTGATAACTTGAGTGCATTATACATGACAGTCAATCCAGTCATGCATGCCAGAACATAATATGTTGAGATGGACTATCACTTTGTTAGAGAAAAGGTTGCTAGTGGACAGCTTGTCACAAGATTTGTTAGGTCAAAGGATCAATTAGATGATATCCACAAAAAGGCACTAACCAATGAGATGTTTGCACGATTTAGAAGCAAGTTAGGAGTGGTTATTACATCTCCTACTAGCTTGAAGGGAAGTGTTGAAGAGATTGAACTAGATCAAGAGTGTTAAGTGATATGTCAACCTTGAATAGGATAACTATTGTAGAGTTTGTATGTGTTAAGTGATATGTCTGCCTTGAATAGGATAACTATTGTAGAGTTTGTATTTAAAACAATGTAGTAGCCATACATATTGTAGAACTCTATGCTCATTATAGAAGTTAAGATACTATAGGAGTCTACTTAGGTCACAATTCAGCATACTGAATTTGTATAAATACAAGCCATGTCTGCCTTTAAAATAGAATGAGAAAAGCCTCGATTGTTTCTAAAATATTCTGCCAATCTCTTGATTTTCTACAATGTGGATCGTTTATTATGAAATGAGATGCATCTATGGTTGGTCACATGCGCTGCTATCAATTTGTAATTTGATTTTAGCAAGGTTGTTTGCTCAAATTGTTAAATTAAGAGTATGATTCCAAACTTTAAAAGTTGGTAATGCTGATTACTTTAGTAGAAAAAAATTGTGTGCCTCCAATTATAGCTGAACCATTGATTATGAGAGCAAATTTTTTCCTAAAAAAAATTGGTATGAGACGATTTTATTTAAATGTAGCAACATTTGTATGTATCAAGCCAACAAGGTTTTCCTAAATTGTTGGTTCAGGGTCAAGAACCAATTTAAATCCATCTAAATAATTTGAATGTGCAATATCCACCACGCACAAAGATGGATCCCCAAATAAGATTGGGATGAATATTAAATTTCCTAACATTAGGGGGAGATATGATTAATAATTGAAATATATGATATGAATTATCGAGATCCTTGTAAAAAAATAGTGAACTTGAAGTTCAATTGATAATTCATGATTTGCAAAATGTTGCAAGTTCATTGCCAGACTGTATCTATGGTATAGTTCAGATATAAATGCTCCAATGAAAAGTCCTTGAAGGACAGAGTCTATGAAACGTCTAAAGCATGACAGACAAATCGATTTCAAACATAAAACTCCTTGAATTAGGAGAAGAGCAAGTGATAAATATGGTCAATGATAATGAGACAAGTGCTTTAAAAAGCACTATGACGTAACTCTTCATATAACCTTAGCAAAGGTTCAGGTACCTGAACATGATGAAAAAGGAGAGATCGATCTTGATATGTTATGTCGTAGTAAAATCGATATAAAATAACCGTCAACGGTATCTTTGATATAATGTAGAGGTCACCATTATAAGGTATCAAGGATCTTGAATTTAAATCTGTCAAATAATGTGGACAGATAAATTATGAAATTTAAGTTTATTATTTTTCCCTTAAAAAGTGATGTTTTGAAATTAGTCCATAGACTAAGGTATAATGCTAGTGGGATACAATTCGGTGATTGTGCGAAAAGTAAAATCATAAGATATAAAATACGATTTGTGCCTTGAGGCATAAAGTTTATTCGCAAAAGTCCTGGCATAAAGATTATTCGCAAAAATTTGGCATTATTGTTTGGAGATGTCTTCTCCTATGGTAGATGCAATAAGTTTTCTTTAAATCTGGCAATGTATGAAAAAAAATAGAATGTTTATAATGAATGGCTGTCATAGGAAATGCAATAGGAAAATCCTTGAAGGATTTAAAAGAGATTTTATCCATTGAATATTTCAGTGATTGCGAAATCTCTTACCACCATGTATTAGTGCAATTGATGCATTTTTATATCCTGCTATTTGTATACATAAGAATAATTTTTATTAATGTGTAGAAAGACATAATTTCACTTTTATGTCAATGTGAATGAAAACAAATATTATTGATATGAATTTATTATTTCTAACAAATATTGTCAAAGAATTGTTGGTTATGCAAATGCAGTTCAATGTGAAAATGGCTTGCGATGAATGAGGTCACATATAAAGTGATTTTCAAGAATTTATTTGGCTGAGTTCAAGGGTTTAACATATCCAAGAAACAAGAAAACAACACATCAGGGCGATTTCAAGAATGCAACGTCTTCATGAAAGTGATTTGATTGCAGTCACATAATTAATATCGACATTGAAAGCTGGCATATAAGATTGAAGTGCTTCGTCTTTGAGAAGTGAAAAGATGTTTGCATTAGGGGGAGTAAAATACGCGTTGCACTCTCTTTTCCTTGGCCTAGGTTTTGTCCCAATGATTTTTTCTGACAAGGTTTTTAACGAGGCAACAAACAAATGCGTATTCAAAAATATGTGTACTCTTTTTCTTTCACCAGAATTTTTTTCCTACGAATTTTTTTTTCTAGTAAGGTTTTAACAAGACACATTATCTATGGACATCCAAGGGAGAGTATTATAAAATATTATAGTTATTGTGGATGTCCACTACTTCAATAATTTAATCATTCACTAATCCATACACCATTATAGGGGTGTAACTCTTACACCTTTAACCTCTCCATAACCTTCATGATTAATGTCATGTTTATGGTGTAACTCTTGCACCTTTTAACCTCCTCATAACCTTCATGATTAATGTCATATTTATGACAACCTTTCATATGCCTATGTGTTATACTATAAATAAAGGCATGAAGTTCATATTATAGATACTAGCAAGATTTGTATACTTAATACTTGAAAGAATGAAAAACACTCATCTCTTGTTTTTCCTTTTCAATATTTTTGTGTACTTTATCTTTTGGCTTAATTTTAAAACAGATCAATCATTTATTTACACCAACATAATATTTGTGGAAAATTGTAATAAATATTGTGGGTCAACTTAGATATTTATAACATAGAATACAGTTGACATATATTGAAAGAAGCTTGATTTTATAGTCATTGAGAGTTTATGGACAAATTTTAAACCTTATAACATAAACAAATAATGTAGATTTTTTTTGAAATGACGAAACTATTCTTGGTTGTCCCACCTGCTCACTCTTCTATATAATAAGAACAACAACAACAACAAACAACAACAACAATGATAATAATAATAATAATAATAATAATAATAATAATTATTATTATTATTATTTTTCTAAAGAGAAACTTAAGAAAATACATTAAATTATTTACCTGAGTTCGACATACAAAAGGTCAAGAAAATCCCTCATGACGTCTTTTATCCAAATTCTAAGTTTTGAAAATAGAGTTTGTTTCAAATAAACATAATTAAACTCCTTTGTATTTATCAAACAAGTCCTTCGAAGTTCACACCCTAATTTTATACACCTTTAGACATCTAAAGCTTTTCTTTCTAAAGTTTTTTTTTTCTATTTTTGATCGACCGTTTGATATTTATATTGAAATTTTGATTAATTAAAATTCAAACCGCATAAAAAGAAAATGTTACCTAACAAAAATTTCACATATTTAAAATTTGAATGTAAAGATCAGATCCAACCTATGAGAATTGGTGGTCAAAATTCAAAACTAAATCAAAGAAAATTTCATTAGATATCGTTCTTTCAAATTTTAAGATCTCAAAGTTCTTCCAACAAAATCTCATAAGATGCTTTTATCCGAATTTTAAGTTCAGAAAGATCCTTTCTTCAAGATAAGTAGACTTCCTTGAAGTCCACACACCATTACTTTGAACACATTTTTGTACTATCCCAAAACCTTTAGGCGCAAGCAAGAATCAAAATAAACAATGGGAATAACCTAGAAAACGCCAAAAAGAAAAGAAAGTGACAAATGAGTCCACATTCCTTGTTTTTAAAACCATTGCAATATCAGTTATCACTGATAAAAATTACAATAAAATGGTGAGTATTTTTTTATTTTTAATTAAAAGTCTTACATTTTAATCGAATAAATATAGAGTTACCGTTATTACAAAGTATTTTATCTCATATAAACTTTTTTTATAAATTTAAATGTAATTCAATCTCAATAAGAATATCAATCATAAGAGAAGAAACCACTGGAATATAAAAACCAAAAACAGTTTTGTCCAAAAACCACTTTAAAATAATGGTCCTTACACATTGTATTCATCTGGCAACCTTATCCATTTTCCTGTGTTCCTAATCTCTCACTGTTTTGGTCTTCCCCTATTTTTCCATACTATATATAGTCCAAAAAATTCAACAATTTATTACCGATCAAAATTAAAATCTGTCCAAAAAAGAAACACTTGCCAAATTTCAAAAAAAATAAATAAAGAATCTTTGCATTTGAGTGTTACAATTAATACCATGTCTGATATTGCTATGTTGGTTGCAGAAGAGTATTAAAGGAGGGTCAAGAAAATTTGGTGCTGAAGAAGAAATTCAATTCTTTTCTTATTTCTCGTCAATTTTAGCTCAGAAATTTAATGAGTATTCTTCAAAAATCAAGATGAGTCTTGGTGAAACCAATATTAATGAGATGAAAAGAGGAGTTTTTGAGCGTGAGAGAGAGGTGGGAAAAGCAGCTATTAATGGTGTCTTTTCTGCTTGAAGAGAGGAAAGAAAACATACTCCTGAAGAGAGAGGAAAAAAGGTTGTAAATGTCATCTTAAGTTTTATTATTGGTTTCTAGGGGTACCTTTTTCTGTAAATTGTATATAGTTAAAAAAATGCAATCTTGTCTTTTGACAGAATGGTAAAACAGTGAAAATCTAATTTCTGTTAAATGTTTTTTTTTTCCCTTTAGGGTGTGTTTGGTACGGAGGAAAATGTTTTTCATAAAAAATATTTTCCTAAAAAATAAGTTGATTTTTTATTTGTTTTTCTATGTTTGATTGGTGGATAGAAAATATTTTTTGAAAAATATTTTATAGTATTTGATTGGTGAATGAAAAAATATTTTTCAAAACATACATTTTATAGTGTTTGATTGGTGAATGAAAGAGTTTTCTTCGTTGTAAAATCAACAACAACAATCCATTCGGTCTCCGGCACTTCTTCCAACCTTTCAACTCCTCAATTCAAATATAAAATTAAGTAAATCTAAAATAAAATTAACAAGTGTATATATAGTCTTTTCATTCTCAATTTCAAATTAAGAAAGATTATTGTAGATTCTTCTTTGATTGATTTAGATCCGATTAGGATCCTACGGCTTGAAATTCACGTAATATTTATTTGCGGCCATTTTCTTCACCATCTTAGTGCCACTCCGATCGTCGCAAAAATGAAAGGTGAGAATTTTAAAGCAAAGGGAAAGAGCAAAGAGGGGGAATGGAAAAGGAAAGAGAAAAGGAAAATATTAAAGGAAAAAGAAAAATAATTAATTTTTTATAATAAAAATAGAATATTAAGTGGTAATATTACGTGGCATTACATGGCACATGCATGATAATTACTTTCTAATACATATGTGGGCGTGAGTTTTTAAGGGGATAATAATTTCATTTTAAAATAATTTAGGAGTTATAGGACTCTCGTAAAAATGAAGTGTGTAATTGAGATTTTAAGTATAGGTTGGGGAGGCTTAGACTATTTTCTCACATTTTATTAATCACCAAAAATGAGCATTACAAACTAGTGACCTGGTTATACACAACGTGCCCTCCTCTATAAACTACCCGAGCAAACAAGCCAAAACTTAAAAGTTAAAGCTATAGACTCCTTCACTGATTTGGATGGTGCTCGGATACATGACGCATATATAATCTCCTTCGCAACAATCAACCAGGCTCGACACTTTTTTTCAAATAGTCTCAAATTCCTCTCCCTCCAAATAATTAATAACAACGTATATAAAAAAGAAATAATTATTTATAGATTATATTATTAAGTACAAAATTATAAATAAGTCATTGGTACACTATGAAATATACATGTTACTAAATTATTTGTGCCATCAGACAATTTTAAAATGATAACTTTTAACTCTTTTTTTATGAGCAAGTAGATCCTAATTATGCTGCAATCAAATTATTTCTTAGTAATCTCTATCGTCAAGATATTGCCTTGTATTGCTCTCTTCTACGAGATGTATATTTTGAATATAACAAAATGCACTTAGTTAACTCTTCAAGGATCACGCTTAGTGATTGTTGGTTGCATCTGATTTTTTTAATTGAGCTTTTGAGGACGATAACAATACACCACAGAAGCAGCTAAATATTTTGAATTATTGATTGATAATTGTTTCCGCTTTTTGAAGATAGAGCGGACATGAAGAAGTTATTTTATGCTTACTATATATTTTTTTCCAAAGAAGATATTAAGGAGTCGTTTGGTGTGAGGCATTAAAACATATAGTCTCGAAATAATTTTTTTGATGCTATGTTTGATTGTCAAATTTGGGATAACTTATTCCAAAATTAACAAATAATATCGAAATAAGTAAGGGGTGGTATAAATAATCCCACAATATTTTAACTTGGGATAAAGTCATAAAATGACAAAATTACCCTTCAAATTCTTCAATTATCAATATATATATATATATATATATATATATATATATATATATATATATATATATATAACTTTACTACTATATATAAGAGAACGCGAGATTTTGATAGTCCTTACATTAATTTTTTTTTGACAATTTTATTCCTAATTTAAATTTTAATTACTCTACAAATTTTTACTCATTTTGGTAAATTTGAACAATTATATGGACTTAACTATTTATACAATCAAATTCAAAATTGATCCAAGGGTTTATTGTCTTTGTATTTTGTAATTATTAATCTTACTTCAAATTTTTATTTTTCCTGATAAATTTATCATGGACAAGTAATTAAAATATCTTGACATTTCCTTTCTAACTTAGTACATGCTTAATTATTAAATTAAAAAATATTTTTTGTATATATAGTTAAACATGTTTGAAATTATTTTTTTTTTTTTCAATATAATTTAACTTTTCAAATATTAGGCTGTATTTATTTTTGTAAAAATTCAGACATCTGAATCTGAATACAAGTTTGAATATTTAAGATGTTGAACTTTTTGTCCAACGTCAACTTTTTAACCTAACATTATTTCTATAATTAATTTCTCCAACAGGAAGAAGTCAATTCTTGGTCTTTTGTTGCAGAAATCTATCTCGACAAAAGTGTTTTCATGCAATCCTCACCTAGTCATTTTCCCGAATCCTTTTTAACCTTATGTCGTTTTGTAACAAATTGGCAAAAAACTTATATCTTTTCACTATACTTCTGGTGATTTCAAAAAAATGATATCAAAGTATTACATTATTGTGTTGCTAAAATAACTCCATATTTTCATATTTCCTTATCAAAATAGGATACATCTATGCATTAGTTATTACCTTTGGATTTTATTTTTTCCTAATTAATTAGATTGAGACCCAAAATTAGGAAGTAGTATTAATTATGTAAGTAACAATTCCTATTCAAACTTAACTCTCTAATAAGTCTAACAATTCCTTACCCAGCATGGAATCAATTAAAATTTGGTTGATCAAAGTATTAATTATGGAGTAGAAGTCCTAAATATGACGATTTTACCCAATGTTGGAGTGCATGAGAAAATATGACTTGTGTTTTAGGGGTATAAAAGTAGTTCAACATTTCAGGAATATTTCCGTCCCACAATCACACTAACTTTGAGTCCAACCAATACATAGGGCAAATGACATATCTATACAAAATAAGCACCATATATACAAACTATATCATGAATTTTTAATTTTCGAAATATAACTATAGTTGAGTAAGGTCCGTGCTAAGCTAGGGCTCAACTTCATGATATAAGAATTAAAATTTAATTTTACAAAAAGTATAAATTAAATCACGTTTTTTCTATTACATAATTTAATTTATTGATAAATTGATTGTCTTGTTTGGTAAGTCATATGATTATTAATATTTTTTCGTTATATAATTGGATAACTTTTAAATAACTTTATTTATGAGAAAGAAAGTATGAAAGAGAATTAACAAATACGAATCAACGTAGAATGTGTTCAACATATTTTAATTTTTTTTTTTCATATTTGATTGGTTAGATTTTTGAAAAAAAAAAAAGGTTCTCTAGAGAAATAAATCTTTTTAGACTTATGAAAATGACTTCGTGAAAATAGAAAAATTATATTCCGCATGTTACATTTATTGATCCCTTCATTCTTCAATACACTTCTCTTCACTCCCAGTAGCTTCCATCTCCATCACTCCTTATCCCACCTCTCATAGTACTTATCTAAATTGTAGATAAATAATTTTAAAATAATACTTTACTACTGAATATAAATCTCTCTTGATTTGCTAAAATAATAAGTAAAAAGGAGTCAAGCAAAATAACAAAAGAGAGAGGGATATTCTCGCAATCCCTTTTTACTTGTTTTTTGACTTGACAAATAACTTAAGAATCAAATATATTGAGAGAGTAAAACATATGAAGTTATCTTTATTATTTATGTTTTAAAAATTAAATTTGACTTTTAATACTTTATGTAATTACTTAATAAAATAGTAATAATATAAAAAATTATAAATCTTTTGTGATTTACTAAAATAAATAAGAAAAATAAATAATTTTTAATATTATAAGTAAGTAAAAAAAGAACAAGTAATTCATAAGGAAAGAGATTTATTAAAAATTACTACTATGTATAATTCAATTATAAATATATAAATAAAAATATCATGAAATGATAAATGAGGACAAATATAACAATACGTAAGGAAAAAATAATAAACATGTGTTGCTATCTAATTGCACTAAAAATTTTGTGAGGACTACCACATAGGTTATTCTCCCTTAAATTATATATATATATATATATATATATATATATATATATAATTTCAGTAAGAAAAAGGAAAAGATGAATTACATTCATCTTGGAGGAATTTAAATAATGATAACACGCACCTTCAAAGAAGTAATTAACTGTCCAATAGTCATCAACCTTTCAGATAAAAGATTCATTAATGCCAGAGAAAGAGATTTAGGTATTGTTGAAGAAAATTTGGCTTACACCAAATTATTATTTACCTACTATCAAAGGTACTGTATATCACTGAAAGATGCTAACTTTAATGAAGTCATAAGTCTGTATTTTCAGGTAAAAAGAGACGATTTATTCAAATCAGGTAACCATATTATGAATGAGCATATATTATCAAGCTTTATATACAGTTACCAATTCAAATTATGAAAATATCTGTAAAAATAAAAGTTTGTCGAATTTGATCAAGAATGTGCAGGGATAGCCAAAATAGTTGAAGTAGAAGTTCAACCGGCAAAAACCCAAGTGAATATGAAATTCAGATTGGAAAAACCCTAGAAATAGGAAGTTCAAATACTTCAATTCCAAGACTCTCAATAGAATATGAAAATAATTCTATTCGAAAAGGTAATTCAATGAGATTTACCAATAAAAACTCTAACAATATTACTAAAGTTTCAGGAAGATTCTTTAATGGAAGCGACTGGAATAAACAAACCATCCTAATTCAGTCAGGATCTTCAGCAAACCATGTCAAGGAAAGTATCCTCGATGGTTTAAGCTCATATGAAGGTACCCCTACCTTTATAAAATATTTGAAGAAAACAGCTACAGCTGTCCAAAAATGGTAAAATTATCAATTCAATTTGAATCAATTAGAATAATCGTTCCTTGTTATATTACCAATCATGAAAACGATTATAAATAATTTTGGAAGGAACATTTCTAAACAGTTTGGATCAATATAATATTCAAAAAGAAGAAATTGAAATAACCTCAAGAGAAAAAACTTGTTTTATCCCTAAAATCTAAATGCCAAAAGAAACCTCTTTTAGAGTATTAGTATTCATAGAATTTACTACCTAGGAAACAAGATTGACATCATGTGGTCAGATAGATAATGGTTCTGAAGCCAGTTTTGTCAAGTCTTTTTAATAAAAGATTGGAATACTAATAATGTTGATGCTTCTGTTGTCGGTATTACAGGCGACAGGGAAAATCTCTCACATTATAAAAAGAATGTGAAAATAATTTTAGGATCTAAATTTGTTTCGATAAAACATGTCTATGCTTATGATAAACTAGAAACTGATTTATTACTTGAAATGATTTTATCCAATAGTTTCAAGATTATCATCAAACAATATACATGGTTAGTTTCAAAACTCTGTGTAATTATTTTATTAAAATCTCAAAAAAATATAATCCCTATGTTCTGATAAAAGAAATAGGAATTTTTAATAAAAAATTTTTGGACAACTTAAAAAATTATTCATGTAAATATCTTAATCTTAAAAAAATAAAACAAAATTCACAACATTCCTACAGAGAAAATCCATTAGAAAAATGAGACAATAATCATGAAAAGACAGTCTTAATTCTTAAAGATCCTAGTACCATTATAAGAGTTAAACCCATGCTTTACAATGAAGAAGATAAAACTGAATTTAAAATTCAAACACAAGAACTTCTTAATCTCAAATTAATTAAAGGAAGCAGAAGTCCACACAGTAATCTAGCATTTATGGTTAGAAATCATGCTGAACAAAAGAGAGGAAAAACTCGAATGGCAATAAACTATAAAGATCTAAATAAAAAATGTGTTTTTTATCGATATTTTATATCAAACAAAAACAATCTTACTAACCTTGCTAAAGGAAAAAGCTACTTTTCAAAATTTTATTGTAAAAGTGATTTTTGACAAATTAAACTATCAAAGGAATTAATCCCTCTAACAACATTTAGCACTCCTAACAGAAATAGTTTGTAATATCATTTGGATTAAAAAACACACCACAAATCTTCCAAAGAAAAATGGATAAAATATTCTCTGAAAAGAATTTTTTTAATCATATACATAGACGATAGTTTGGTATGCTCAGAAAACTACCAAGAACATTTAGCACATCTCAAAGAATTTTCATAATTTTTTGTTAAAAATGAAATTGTTTTAAACCAAAAAAGGTTGATATAAAAAAATGAAATAGAATTTCTTGGAATGATTATTTTAAAAATGGAATAGAGTTACAAACTCAGATTTTAAAGAAAATAACAGAATTTTTTGATAAACTAACAACGAAACAAGAGATACAAAAATTTCTTGATTATTTAAACTATGCAGGTGAATTCATCCCAGATCTTGCAAAGAAAAGAAATTCTTTGCAAAAACTAATTAGGAAATCAAATCAGCTAGGATGGACCAATGAACATACTCTTTGTGTTCAAAATCTAAAAGAAGAATGTGTTAAACTTCCAAAGCTTAGATTACTTGAAGTAGAAGACAATTTAGTCTTACAAACAGATGCCTCTGACTATTATTGGGGAATATTATTACAAATAGATTTAAATGAAATCTGCGGATATACCAGTGGAACTTTTAACGAAGCAGAAGTTAATTATTCCACAAATGAAAAAAATTACTAGCGGTAATAAAAAGGGATTCGAAAGTTTTCAACATTTTTATTACGAAAACCTTTTGTTGTAAAAATAGAGAACACACAAATATCAGGTTTGATATTTAATAAATTACATTCCGAACAACAATATAGAAGGTTACACAGATGGCAGGTATTGTTCTCATTCTATTCTTTTAAAATAGAAAATGTTAAAGGATCTGACAATATTTTTGCAGATTTTCTTTCAAGAAACGTCTAATATGGACAATAGAACCCAGGTGTTGGTCAACAGGATATTCCAAAGAATGAATGGCATTGAAGAAGCCATAACTGAAAAAAGCAATATGCTATTTAACATTCGTGATGAACAATCAATCTTGTCTGAAAAGGTGAGAAAATTACAATATGAACTAAATCAGCTTAACACTAATCAAGATGAAAATATCACAAAATTTCAACTTCTTTGTGAACATATGGATACCAGACCTAAGGATCAAAAGTCCCTAACAAAGTGGTAGGAGATGTCCCACTAACACCTAGTGCCAAAAAAACATCTCGATGTTAAGCCCGAATATGCTAATGGCTGATTCTTTGGACCTAGCTAAAAGTTGAGCACAGGGAAAAATCCCTATAGAAACATCATCAGTGAAAACTGAAAAAACTTCTGATAAATGAAAAAAAAGTACTAACTCCTTTGTAGGAAAAAGATCTGTTTCCTTTCAAGTTAAAAAAATCCATCCAAAAGAGGAGGAATACCTGACATTTACCAGGCATATTTACAGTCTACCAAGTAAAAATTGAGAAACTTTTGGAGTTCTAAGAACCAAAAGTATATATCCAAGAATTTCAGTAATCCCAGGTGGAAGTCCTAGCTTCATAGCTAAATTATTTAAATTTGGATATCTGGATCGAGTCCATACCAACCCAGATTTATTTGAATTAATGAAACTACCAAGCCAATTGAGAAGTGCAATAAGAGACTATGCTGATGGAGAAGGGGTGTATTACAGATTCTGCAACATATCCATGGAGTTTTAGGATGAAAGATTATACTTTCCAACAATTAATTATATTTAGGTAAAAAAAATAAAAACCTTTAATGTCGGCACAACAGAAGTAGATAAAAAACTCTCAGAAGTGGTGATACACTATTGGAAGATGCAACCGTTGCTATCTCAGCTTGCCTCTGCCTATCAACTACTATAGTATCCTGTGAATAAAGTTTGTATTTTTAGGGCCTGATGAAATGGAATACTGGGATCTTGTAGGTTCGCATCTCGGCGTCTCTTGGTCCCAGCTATGGGGATCAAAATATTTAGGCCTAGGTAGAGGTGCATGCTGAACAAATAGGGGTACCACTAGAGGGATGGTTGACATGTGGCTCTTAGTAAGAGACTATACCTCTACTCTAAGTACATCCACCTTTTCCCTAATATATCCTAGATCCGGTGTCTCTATGCTACTGAACTAAGTTAATACTCAACCATTAAAAGTATCTATCCATGAACGCAACTTAGCCCGTAGGTATGGCATTGTAGTCCAGTGTACAAACTCTAATTTAGCCTTAGCCGTCTTTAGTGTAGTCCAGACGCATGGCTAAATTTATCCATATAAAATCATGACCTTGGCCTAAACATTCTGTAACTGAGTGTTGGTGCACTCTGACTGTCCATCAATATCTGTTAAAACTCACATAAAACTAACATCAGACCTGAAGTAGCAACTGAATTGGATGGGCGAAGGGGCACTAAAGATGTACCTACTAGCTCTGAAGTAGAAGTTGGGGCTAATGTAGATAAAGCTGGGTCCCCTTCACCCTATGTACTCAACTCAGGGGACTCTCTCTTCTCCCCTATATAGAACTCCATACTAACTCCCACATCACCTTTTTGTGTATCACTAGTCTTCACAGGGAATAATGGGCCCTCAGTCTAGACTGGAGGCACTATAATGGGTGCATAGGTTATCTTAGGAAGGATTGGATTTGCTAGATCCTTCACTCTCTTAGTTTGTTCCACGATCATTGCCTTTACACTTTCATCAACACCTAGTACCTTGGCATACTAACCCTATCATATAATTTTTGGACAAGACATAGGAATAACATAGTCGTTATCTCGCCAAAAACTCCCTCATCAAGCTCATGCTGAATAATAGCTACAAATTTAATAATATATTTAGCCATCATGATGGTTGTCAGTGCAACTCTATCCCAATTTAATAAATTGTCCACAGTAGTTAGACATAATCTATATCGAATAAGCAACCACAAAAACTTCTTAGAAAAGGTCCATTTTGCTTTCTTAATTATACCCTACCTCTCGATCCAAGGGGTATCATAACCAAAAGGTAAAATATAGTTGTCTATCTATCTTACAATCTCAACTCTTTTTCTCTCTCTTGTGATCAACATCAGATATAATACATCTATCTCGTGCAACTCTCAATCTATAATCACACTCTACTATGGGTGCTAGAGCAATATAATCTGGCGTAAAGAGAACTTGGTTGATGGTTACAGCTAAAATGTCAACGATAACCCTTCTTACAAGTATCTGCTCAAGTTGAGGCTGCTCAGTATGCCTTAGAAGACCCCTATATCTAGACATATTCAAAGCTACTATGGTGTGGTATAAGGCATAAGATTCCTGCACCAATGTCGAGTTGTATGAACCTAGGGGTCAAGTTCCACACAAACTAATACCTGTCAAATGCAATCTACTATAATGGTGCTCCAGCCAACCTAAATAATTCAATTCATCTCTCCTCATAAATAACCTTATTGGGTTGGCCAGTCTTGGTAATAAAATTATATTACTCATACAATAGCGGAAAACCATCTACATACCATCTTGGGTTTACCTCATAAATAGGTTTCACTAAGATATATATGGGTTGGGAGTCTGATCATGCTGAGTTGGTTCCTCTGAATTAGGAGCTGTCACTTGGTATGAAAACTGGTCTGTGCCCTCCTCAAACTGGGTAAAACTAATGGCTCATCCTGAACTGTGGCAACCTCCCCAGACTAGGGTACTACTGAGTTTAGTACACACACCTCTCGAGGTAGATAATTTTTTGGTATAGGTTCTCGTAGTTATCATGGTAGGCCATTTTAGGCCTCTTTATAGGGATTAAGTGTTATGTGTTAAGGTTTAGCGGCTCTAGGTTATTTTCAGACCTACACCAATATGGATAGTAAGAGATGGTTCAAAGAGTAGCAAGGGTACAACTAGGGGTACTTGAGGTAGAGAGAGAGGTGCTTATGATGGTGGTCAATGAGTTACTTAATCTGGGAGTAGACATTGTCAGTTCTATGTGATGTAGCCAAAGTAATACCTCAAAGATGTATAATATAGTTGAATTCAAATACAGTAACCTAATAGAGGTTAGGGTCAAACCCACAGGGGATAAGATGAATGTCTCTCATGAATCTATTGATGTATCCAATAAAATATAGGAAAGTAAATGGGGTGTTGTTATTTAAAACAGTATCAAAAGTGACAAATCTTGGTTACTTTGGTGGAAATCAATACGAGAAGAGTACTAGGACTGTGTTCCCCTTGACTTACTAACTTTATAGATTTATCATGCTCGATCGAACTATCCCAATAACTTGCATGCATGATATCACCCAAAACTACATCTCAATCTAAAGTATAATATGGTTGATGCAAATATAATAACCCAACTAGGTTGGGGTCAATCCCAGAGAGAAAATGTGAGTTGTTGCTTACCTTAATTTAATCCTCGAGCAGTGTAGGAAAGTAAATGGGGGGATTTTATTATCAATAGCAAAGAGTAACCAATTCTTGAGTGTTTTCGAGTTGCAATCAATAGGAGAAAAATGCTAGGTATGTGTCCCCCTAGCTTCTTAACTCTGTAGACTTCTTGTGATAAACCCACTGCTCTTTTGTTCTGTATGTAAAGCCTATAAGATAGGTATTATCAGCCACCTTTTGAGCGTGAAGATAAATTTCACCCTTAGACTTGGTTATCGTTGCTGCGTGTTTCCTTGTTGCCCTTTGCTATGACCTCAGTTCACTTGATCCTTGGTTATCGGATCAAGTGGTAAGATGGAATATGACGACTATAAGGTGGAGGCAGAAATCCCAAATTACTATCCTAAGCTTCTTTTCCCCATCATAAGCTTCTTGGTTATCGAAAGAATGTGAATACGCGTTTTTATTTCAAGATGCTGCCTTTACTTAAAATCAATTATAGTGAAGAAAAATTAGGATACATGCATAAACTCTAGAATAGATGTGTGTCACACTTCCTCTACGTAGCTAATCCACTAAGATTCCCACAACCCTAGCTAAGGAGATTAGCCGCTCATGTTTTTGCAAAATATCATGATTATCAATGAAGAACCCATAAAATCAATTGTACAAGATTAAGATGAATAAAGTCCAAAGTCTTTAATTGAATAAAACCCTCAAATCTCAAGAATAATTTTAAAAGTACGTAATAATATATGATTATGCATAAAAGAAAATCACTATGCGTAACCTAATAAAAGATAAACCCTAGGGTATTTCTAGTATATCAAAATAACATAAAAATCCATTAAAAATGGGAAAGGTAAAGTTAAGTTGACAATCGGTACGACTTGGTCTTCACTTATATCCTCAGCTTACGAATTGTACCCTGCCTTGTTGTAACCATTCCAGTGCTTACTCTTAAAAATTGCTTCAATTCTCTATTCATATTATGACTTCGGCTTACAAGTCATAACTAGGTATACAACTTATGTCCTTGATGCATCCTGTGTGAGGCTTGGTTGCATTTTGATGCATCATAGCAAGGTGATAGCTTATGCCTCTAGACATTTGAAGGTGTATGAGAAGAATTATCTAACTCATGACTTGGAATTATTGGTTATGGTATTTGCATTGAAAATTTTGCATCACTACTTGTATGGATTGAATGTGGATATCTTTTCTGATTATAAGAGCCTGCAATCTGTATTTACTTAGAATGAACTTAATCTCAGGCAAAAGAGATATCTTGAGCTGCTCAAAGATTATGACATGAGTCTTTACTATTATCCCGGTAAAGATAATGTGGTTGTTGAAGATCTTAGTAGGTTATCCACGGGGAGTCTAGACCATGTGGATGAAGGGAACGGGATTTGGTATAAGATATTCACTGGTTGATGAACCTTGGAGTTCATCTCTTTGACTATGAGGATGGTGGCATATTTGTGCAGAAGGTGGAACAATTATCTCTTAGTGTTGAAATAAATAAGAACTAGGTATTAGATCCTATCTTGATCAGGATCATGGTTGATATAGGTGGGCATAAGGTGATGGCCTTTGAGATTAGTGGTGATGGTACCTTGCGGTACCAAGGGATATTTTATGTTCCCAACACAGATAGATTATGAGAGAGGATCTTGGCTGAGATGTATAAGTCAAGTTACGCTATTCATCCTGATTCAATGTAAATTTATCATGGCCTTAAGAAGATGTATTGGTGGAACAATATGAATAGGGATGTGGCTAGTTTTGTGGCTAAGTACATTATGTGCCAAAAAGTAAAAGTTGAGCCCTGAGGCATAGTGGATTGTATCAAGAGATTGAATTGACTTTGTGGAAGTGAGAAGTGATCAATATGGATTTTGTTACTAGAATTCCTCAGTTTTGAAATCAGTTTGATTCAATTTGGGTCAACGTGGATAGGATGACAAAGTTTGCTCATTTTTTACCAGTGAGGCCAAATTTTTCGGTAGAGAACTATGCAAGGTTGTACCTCTAGGAGATTGTGAAGTTGAGTAGGGTAACTATTTCTATCATCTTAGATCATGGTATGCAGTTTTGATCACACTTTTAGTGATAATTTCAGAAAGAATTGTGGACTAAAGTGAGTCTTAGTATGGCTTTCCACCCACAGTCAGATGGGCAAGCAAAAAAAACTATTCAGACATTGAAGGATATATGTAGAGCTTATGTTATTGACTATGGTGGTAGTTGGGTAGAGCATTTGCCTATTATAGAGTGTGCATATAATAACAGCTACCACTCTAGCATTGGGATGGCTCCGTTTAAGACTTTGTATGGGAGAAGGTTTAGGTCTCCTATTGGGTGGTTCAAGGTTGGTGAGGCAGAGATGTTTGGCCCAAATTTGGGTCACCATACCATGGAGAAGGTAAAGGTGATTTAAGATAGGCTAAATACATTGGAAATTGCCAAGATTCCTATGCGAATATGAGGTAAAGAAAGTTAGAGTTTGAGGTTGGGGATAGGGTGTTCTTAAAGGTATCTCCCATGAAGGGTGTAGTGCAGTTTGGGAAGAAGGGAAAGCTCAGTCCCTGGTATAATTGTCTGTACTTGGTTTTGAGATGGTTTGGTACTATTGCATATAAATTCGAGTTTCCATCCAGTATGAGCTCTGTTCACACCGTGTTCCACGTATCTATGTTGAGAAAGGTGATCCATCGCAGATTGTGCCTATCAATGATATTGGTATTTCAGATTCCTTGTCTTAAATCCAGGGTAAAATTTTGGATCGACAGGTTCATCGGTTGTGGACCAAGGATGTAGCTTTGGTAAAGGCTCTATGGAGGAACCATAAGGTCGAAGAGGCTACTTGGGAAGTCGAAGAGGCTACTTGGGAAGTCGAAGAGGACATAAAATCCAAGTATCCATTCTTTTTTCCATGCCGAAAGATCATGCATTAGGTATGTATTATTCTTAACATCTTTGTTTTCTGACTTTGCTAAAGAAAAAATTGATTTCCTTGGCATCTTTCATTTCTAACTTAGTTAAAGGTAAGAGTAGAGATGTTTGGGAGTTTAATCGTGTTAGTCAATACCTTAGAAAATTCCTGAGCCTTAAGCTCACTGTCCTAGTAATGACCTATCATACGATTCGTATGGAGTGGTTAAGGGTCAGGTGACCCTAGTTGTAAGGTGTCTAGTGGATGGTCCTTGGGGGTTTTGTTATGGTTACAACTTGGAGATGCGAGTTGTTAGGAGAAATGACGAGTCATAAGGACAAACCTTAACCAAATCAGTAACTTAGTGGCTTGACTTGGGTCTGAGTACGAGTGCTCACTAAGAGCCATGGGGATAGGTTACAAGTGGTAGGGTTGAGTCGTATGTTGTCCAGTGTCTAATCCCATGGGTTCTGTCTTTGATACGATTTGGCCATATGATTCGCATGGTCAGGTCATGAGTGGGTCATATAGTCCTAAGATGGATAGTATATTGGTTTCTAACTTGCTTTCTAGGATATGACTCATGGCTATGAGTCGTATGATGTGGTAATGAGTCAACGGGTTGACTCATAACCAAGGATGACTCTTTTACAACTTTTAAGTTGAGGGAACTTTGGACATTTCCCACTTAAAATCCTTAATACCCCACATCCCTAAAATACTTTTCGGGGCATTCATTCCATACTTTACAAGATTAAACATCCTTTTTATCCTCTCAAAATCCACTTAAGCAATATTGGCTAGGGTTTTCCTAAAATGGTTATCTCAGGGTTCAAGAGTCAAATTCTCTCGGTGAATTTTTGTAATTCAGGTGTGTTACTCCTCCCACATAGTTACTTTACTCAAAGCACATGTTTTAATGCATGGTTTTCATGGTATTTTTATGGTTTTGAAATAAAGGTTTGGGGTTTTGAATGCTTATTGTTGAATAATGTTTTCCCATGGTTTAATTATGGTTTTTCACGTTTTAATCATGGTTTTGAACATGTGGATGCATGGGTATGGTGGTTGAACTTAATAGTGGTAAATTTCTTTAAACTTGTGACTCTTTAAGTGGTTATGACCTCAACCCTATATTGTAAAATTGGTTAGTAGTTATGAGAAAAGTGGGATTTTGAACTATATGTATAATAGAATCTTTAAAGTGTTTGGTTTGACTTATTTCTTGAAACTAATGCATAGTACAAATGGTTTAAATGGCCATGGATGGTTTTGAAAACCTTGTTGGGTAAGAAGGAATCCCCCAAGTGAACTTATAATGAAAAAACTTATGGGGTACATGGGAATCCCCCAAGTGATTTTAATAATAGAGTATGGGGTACACGGGAATCCCATAAGTGTTGGCTAATGAAATTTCTTGCAAGCTATAGTCGGTATGACGATACCACTTTATAATTTCTTACTAATTGACTTGTGGAATTGGTTTGTTTGGTTATGTGCTAAATGTTTTAATTAGGAAATAATTGGGGTTGTGATAGCTAGTCATGAAGGTGTTAGTCCGAAGGACGAACACTGGAAACTTATGTTTGCTGACATGAAGGTTGGTCTTGGTTACCTTATGCTTGTGGGGTACATGGGAATCCTCCAAGTCTATACTTATATATATGTATCACGGAGGGAAAATGGTACACGGGAATCCCCGGCCTCTATGATATCTCTGGTTTGTACGGCTACACGTACTGGGGCCTATTTAAGTGGTAACACTAGACCTATATAGCCCGTGGGTGGATTTATGATGGTAAGGCTACACAATCCAAGTTAAGATTTTAAATGCATGCTAAACCTCGTTCCCTATCCTGGCACGGTATATATGTATATATGTGATTGTATATGGTTATTTGATTTGATTTTGAATGATGGCATTATTTTATCATTATCCCTGAGTTACATGCTAGAATTCACTCTACTAACCGTCTTCGAGAACTATATCCCCATGTGATGCAGGAACCTGCCATACTTTCACTCCTCCTGCTCAGCGACTTGGTTATTCGGGCACAACTTTTGAGTTAGACTGAAGTGGTGAGATTCCATTCTCCGGAAGACCTCATTTCATGATATGGACTTCTTTATGTCAATTTTATTTCTTAGGTTTTGGTTTTGGCTAAAGTCGGGGGCATATCCCGACTGGATATTTTTTACTCTGGTTAGAGGCTTTTTTGGACTACTATGGGCATAGGCGGTGTCGGTATTGGTGTTAGCATTGGTATTGGTATGGACATTGAGATTGGTTTCGATTGGATGTTTGTTTGTGACTGTTTGTTTTTATCTTATCTTGATATATGTTCGAAATTCATCCGACATGGGGTGTAGGGCGGTAATCAGTTGGGTATTAGGGGTGGTCTTCGATCCTAGTTGGACTTGAGATACCCGATACAATCAGGCCTTGGTTTGGGTTGTGTCACTTTAAAGACCCCACGGGACTGTCCCAGGACCTTTAGCTAGTCTTATTACACACAAAGCAACCCATGTGGCTTAGCTCAATGGAAGAAGATACGACTAAACTAGGATAACTACTTGTAGTTTCCATACCAGAAGATCAACTACCAGAACTCTGTAGGGCTTCCTGCATTGGTCTGCCATGATGCCTACAAAAATCTTTAGATTCCCTACCTCGAGATGTGTGACCTCTGAACTCATCCAGACGGCTCACCTTTTTGGTGTCTCTCTTAAATTCTCAATGAATACCCTCATTCATATTTGCATGATCCACTATACTCTAAAAGGATGCTCTATTCACTACCATCTGAGTCGTAGCAAGCTAAAGAGAAATATCCAACCCATTCATGAACTTCTGATTTTTCTCAAACTTGGTGGAAACACTGGCATAAAATTATCTAGATAAGGCATAAAAGTGTTCTTCATACTCTGCAACAGTCATGGATCCCTGATCAAGGCGATCAAACTCATTTCTCATCTAATCCCTCAGATTGTAAGGCACAAAACTCTCCAAGATAGCTCAACAAGCTGATTCCATATCATCCCAGGAGAATCGAAAAGTCTTCAACTAGCAAGTAACCTCCACCAATATCTCATGACATAGCTCAATTGATAAGTAGTATAGGTGACACCATATGACTCAACCAAACCCAGGTTATACAACTACTCATGACAATCGATCAAAAACTCATAGGTATCCTCACCTGTAGCACCACTGAACTTAGGGGGACCATAATAAGTGAACCGCTCAAACCTCTTCTGATCCTCAGAATACATAATTGTACTCATAATAAGAGGAGGCATGGTGAATCTAGCACGATGATATCCCACCTTAGGAGGCAAAATCGATAATGGATAAACTCCAAACTTTGGAATAGCATACTCAGATGCAGGCACTGAAGGAGGAACAACACCTAGAGTCTATGGAGTACCGAATTAAGAAGTAGGTAATACTAAAGAATCCACACTCGGGGTTGGGGGAACACCATAAGCAGACTCTGACATAGACAGAGGTACAATACTCAAAATTGGAGAAATACCAGGAGCACCCAAAGGAGGGTGAGTTGTAATTCACAAACAGGCTCGAGGCAGTGGATAAATATGTAGCCTCATCTAGGGTCAACAAATGAACCAACAACCCTTCCAAAATTGAGGTAAAAAAAATTTGTGGGACTGAATTAGGACCTACACCTCCAACATGCTCAACATGAGACTTAGGAGAAAGTGACCTAGCACTACTCCTAGATAGGGCAGATCCATGAGCTCGTACACTACCTCATGCCGGTCCATGACTCAGGGCAGATCCATGAGCTCGTACACTACCTCATGCCGGTCCATGACTCATAGCTTACCCTCTATATTGGGATCTCTCCTCGGTTGAAGGCTCAACATCTCTAACCTCACAAGATATAGTAATCACCATCTGTGTAATAAAGAGTGAAATATTACTTAGAACAAAAGGTATGAAAGAAATCCACACGATGGAAAAAAAATCTTGGAACTTTTCTAAAGACATCCTATGGCATCTCAAAGATAGATATGGATGTTTACGTACTGATCTGTGAGACTCTATTAGAAATCTTGTTCTTACACTGTTAAAACCAATGAACTTGGGTGCTCTGATAATAATTTGTCATGACCCAAAAACTATGGGTCATGATGACACTTGTCGCGGTAAGCCATGGTAAGTTAGCCTATCACCCAAACTAATAGAGAATGAGAAAATAATACCAAACCAAGGCAAGACCCTAGAACAGAGTTGAACCACACACACACACACATATATAGCAAAAGGAAAAATAATGTCAAGATACCAACCAAAATCACAAAACCTGGCGTCATAGTGTAAGAACTACTAAATAAATCTTGAATACCAACAGGTACAATAATAGTCCAAAAGGATCAATCTCTGCCTCTTAATATAAAATAAGACATAGTCTAGATAAGAAAGGATAGAAGTTAACTCCAGATGCGTAGATCAATTGTTACCCCGAATAGGCTCTAAGTAACACCTAAATTAACTACCATGAGATGCATTGGTACCTGGGTCTACATCGAAAGGGCACAGTAAGGGTGAGCATGGTCCACTTGTACTCAGTAAGTATCATAGGCAGACTAAGCAAAGTAGAAAATAAAGTATATAAACACAAACTAGGGTCACTTCACCTGTAATCAGAAAATATCCCAAACAGTAGCCCATACCTTCTCCACTAATAGTTCAAATATACACACATATAACCAATACATGTTGAAAGAAGAAAAACAAATATACACATATATCAAATACAAGTATAGGAAGATAGAGCATATGGTAGATATCAAGGAAAGGACAAAATACAATCACAATATAAACACACTACATGAAGTGAAATGAATATGATGATGATGCATGAGGTCTTCACACAACCTCCGTATACACCTACCGATGTCAGCCTAGAAATACGACTCATGTGGGGATTATAAACCTACACCTACCAGACTCAGCTATAGATGTAGGACTCATGGGTTGTTCGTTAACTCATATAAAACCAACATCTAATACCAATATCTATAACTCCTCTCTGGTACATCTTCAGTAGAGGGTTTTTAAGGGTAATATATTTTTTGTTAGAAAAAATAGTGTCTCCAGTATTTCTACAGCGGTACCAATGATTCGTGAATGAATATGATATAAAAAAGTAATGCTCATAACCACCTAAAATAATAATATTTAATGTCCAACCAATGTACCAACCATGTGAGACAAATATCTACTCAAATCAACAAACCGTCCATGATCCAATATAATCCAGAAATAATTAAGTGAAACATGCAAGAAAATATTATTGATACCACATAAATCCCAAAGTCTAGGCTATTCCACCAAAAATATTACAACCAAACATACATATATCAATACTAGGCCAACAACATCATGTAAGACCCCACACTGTCACACATAGCAAATAGTCTAAAGACCACCAAATATTATTCATAAAGGCCCCCACACGAGCACATAATCACATAACATATTTTTCGTAATACAACCCCGCACCCATAGCATGATTTAATATTATTATTAACTTTCCAACCCAGTCTAAAGAAAGTTAAGTTATAACCTACCTCAAATGCCAAAAACTGGTTCACAAACCTTTAAACCTAGGCCCTACTCCTTAATAATAGACTTAGAATCAACTAAATCATACATATATAGAATCTATACATCAAAATAAAGCCAACAATGCCCGTATTGCCTGTTAATTTGGGGTCAAAATGAACCTCCGAAATAGATTTTCAAAAAAGAAGTGCAAAATAGTAATTTTATTTTTGAAACATATTCCCTATATTTTTAGGAGTTTGTATCTGAAAACTTAAGCAAAAACGAGTTAAAAATGAGCCCCACATCAAAGAAAACCCATATTTTAAGCTTTACTAGCAAAATCCATGAAATTCATTTTAAAATTCAAGAATTTAAGTTGTTTTGAAAATGAAATTGAATGAAAAGTGATAATTATAAGATTAGAAACTCACCCAAGTAAAAATGGGTTGAAATCGATGTTTGAATTAGAGAATTACAATTTTTAGGCCTTATGAGCTAAAATTCCCAATTTCCACCTTTTTAATTAGCGTTTAAAAAAGAATTACAAGATGAAATTTGGAGAAAATAGTTTAAATAGGTGTTATAGATGTTACCTAAGCTTAAAAGTAGAAGAAATTTCTCAAAATCATTAAACCCTAAGCTCCAAGTCTAAAAAATGGTGAAAATGGCAAAATAGGAATATTTATAGAACCCAGGCATCACATATATGACCAGGTGCTATAATACCCCAGGTTTTGGACTCTAAGTGATGAGTCATAGGTTCTCTTCACTTATCTTATAGTTCCAATCATAGCAAAATCAGTGAGGTGGCCTAATGTTTTTATTTGGATCACGACTTATCCCTCACGAGTCATAAGGTTTGGTTATGATTCATAGGGTGTGACTCATGACCATTATAGTGTGGTTTACCATAGTTTCTTCCTAGGATACGATTCATGGTGACAACTCATGACCAGTGACCACGAGTCCTTAACTAACCCATAACAATTGGGCACTATATTTCCTGCCCATTTTCATTAGGGGAATTGTGATATTTTCCTCATATCCTTCTATTACCCATGACTTAAAATCCTCTTTTGACCCTTTTAACATAAAATCATTAAGTCATAAATAACTCTCTTCTCTCAAACTTCAAAGTCTAGAAAACCCAGTGTTTCAAGGGCTTGATTATCAAAGCTTCGATTGGTGGTCATTCTCCAAAATTCTTGGTGTATTTAGGCATGTATCTATTCCCTAAATTAATTTTCATACAAGCATATGTTTAATTACTATCCATGTGGATTTAATTGTCAGTTTTGAATGTGGGTTGAATTTTGAATGGTTATTGTTTAAATTGGTTTTCCATGATTTTAAATTTGTCATTCATGGTTAGTTTCATGGTTTTTAAGTCAATATATGCATGGTTATGGTAATTGGAATGGGTAACATGGTTTGTCCAAATTTTATGGTCTAATGGTTTGGAATTGGCCTTACCTTCAATCCTATTTATGAAATTGGTTTTGAACATGGAAATACACATGGTTCAACTCACTTTTAAAACTTTGCATTGCATAAAATATTAATGGAACTTAAAAAAAAATTTGGAAGGCCTTGGTAGCCATGTATTGGTTTTTAATTGGAAACTTTTGAGTCAAATTTGGATATTTGGTTTTGGATGGCATAGCGAAATTGAATTACAAGATTAACTTTATTTGTTATGATGCTACCAACAGTAAATGCCTAATTAAAAGACTCATTGGTTAATGGATGAGAATGTGTAAATGGTTTTAATTTAGGCTTAAAAGGGTTTGTGTAGCTCATCGTGGAAGGTGGAGTTGCCATAGGAACCGTTACTGAAAACCACGTTTGTCAGCGTGGGGATCTTGGTGACCGTGTGCATAGTTCACACTATATATATATTAGAATGGCTGGGGTCATGGATTTCCCAAACATTTGTCAGGTTTCCACGATTCGCGTATCTAACACGTGTTGTGGCCCTTTCAGTAGGGCATAGATACCATGGGTGCCCTTAGGAAGGTTAGAGATACACAGTCTAGGTTAATGATTTTAAAAATTCATGTGTTTATATAGTTTTTGAATGGTTTTGGAATGATTTGATTTTGGCATTACTTTATCACTTCCCTGAGTTACATGCTAGTGCTTATCCCACTAACCGTCCTCAGACGTTGCATCATTTCTTGATGTAGGGTCCAAGGGCTTCTTTGGTTATTTTTTCCAGAGTTTGGTGGTTCTGGTTCGGCTGTTGGTTAGCTTGAAGTGGTGAGTCTCCTTCTTTCAAAAGGACTATTACTTCTTGGTTTTATTATGTTGTAATAGACTATCACTTTTGGATTTCTTTAGGCTATAGTTGGGGGCATGTCCTTATCTAGGTTGATGTTCGATTTTGTGAGAGGTTTTTATGGACAAAGTATAGATGGTTATAGTTTATTGACTCTTAGTTTCTATTGAGTTAACTATCTATCTTTCACATTATGTTTGGGTTGCTTTCGCTATTATATTTATTATGTTTAGGTGACTAGGCAATGGAGTGGTACACTGTACCTTTGTGGTCTTGAGATACCCATCGAAACTAAGCTCAGGGTTGGATCTTTATAGTGTCACATATGAAATACCTCGCCTGATGGCAGGTGCCACAATCGCGACCAGACATCGCATATGCGAGTCTCGCGATCGCGACTAGATATCGCATATGTGAGTGTCATGATCATGACCAAGATGTTGCATATGTTTTACTTTGTCTGATGTACTGAGTCACATAATTAACTAAACTATCGCGATTGCAAGTGCACCAGTACCAACTAGAAAATTGGAGAATTGTAAGTCTCCTTGGAAGGATTCAACCAAAATCTAATGAATGCAAATGAACTATGCTACCCTATTAAATTTAATGCTTTGGACTCAGTGGAGATATTAGATATTTGAATAAATATCGTTTTCACAAAGTTGACTCCAGAAACCCAATTTTATAACTTTTCAAACTGAGGATCAAGATGAGATATAAAATCCATAAAACCATACCAACAATGTCACCACCCTAAAATTGACATTCCTGATCTACTGGAGCATTCCGTTTTGCCATCCAATGCACCAATCAATAAATGTTGATTGAAGTCAAATATAAGACTTTTTAAGCCATCAAAACGCACACTATCACATTAATCACATTGAAATGCATTGAGAATTGTGTCAATTATTTCCACACCCTAGAAATACCATAATGAAACTACGGGAAGGGGTAAAATGGTCAAATCATACAGAAATGAATATTTTAAGTAAATCATCAAAAATCAAGTCGTTACATTAGCCAAAAGTAAATTGGAACATTTGAGATTCTTCTAATAGTTGAGGACGTTGCTTATGAGTTTGCCTTAACTCTAGACTATTCATCCATTTATCCATTTTTTATGTATCTATGCTTCAATGCTATAATTCGAATAAGTCTCATGTGCTACATAAGGAATCAGTTAAGTTGGATAAGAGGTTGAACTTTGTTGAGAAACCAATGTCTATTTTAGCCAAGGATGTGAGACGGTTGTGTTCTCGAGATATTCCTATGGTTAAGGTTCAGTGGAGATACCATCCCATTGAGAGGGATATTGGGAGGTTGAGTTTGACATTTATAGTATTTACCCTAAGTCTTTTACTGATTTAAGTATTATCTTAGCTTTAGTTCAAGGACGAATTAGATTTTTAGTGGTGAGTGTTGTGATGACCTGAATATGTGAATTTACCATTTCTATATGTTTTGACCATTTTGCCCTTCCCATATTTGCTATATGTTGACTTTGAGGTTTGGGAATGGTTGGCACGGTTTCTAATGCGGCCAATAAAAAGTTGTGTAATTTTATGGTTTTTAGAAGCTTAAGAAGCCATACAGATGACTTCAGTCAACATTTGTTGTTCTGAGTATCTAAAAGCAAAATGAACTGTACCATCAGATATTGAATGTTGAATTTGGGATATTAGCAATGTTGGTTCAATTTTGGGACTTTTAAATCTCATTTTGATCCTTTATATGGAAAATAGTGAAAAAGAACCCCGAGGTTAATTTTTTGGATACAACCCTTTTTCAAAAATCCAATGTTGACATTGTGTTCAAAACATCAAAATTAGCCTAGTAGCACATAATGTTTACTTCTATCGGGTCCTAAACGAATCCCGACGGTTTGTTCAGAATATTTAAAACCATTCAAAATCAGTTGGTGCAAAAATGATATCTAGTGCATGGATCCTTCTTCATGAATGTGGGACCCCAGTTATAAATGTTGAGAAATAATTCACCCTTCATCATGAATGCGAGGTGTTGGCCACGATCGCGGAGGGCAATGGGGTTCTTCTTCACAAACGTAAAAAGGCTTTCACAAATGCAAAGGCTAATTTAATGCTCTAGTCAACGTTGACCCTTATGAATGTGAAGGGTTGACCGCATTCTTGATGTACTATTTGCTTAATAGTATAAATACTCCATTTTTGCAATTTTACTTTATTTGGGACCGCCAAGCTTTGAGAAAGGTGATTTTTGTGAGTTTAACGTTCAATTTTGTATGGGAACTTCTAAACTCATAATCTCACTATTTTCTATTGATTTTATCTTCAAAAATACATTTAAATCATGATTTCATAGTGAAAAAATACGGTTTTCATAGGTAAAGTTTAAAAAGGAGTTTTCTTCATTTTGGACCTCGATTTTAACTCGTTTTCACGTGGGTTTCCTCTAGTATACTCCTATAACCTTGGAGGATATTCTTTAAAACTAAAATTCTAATTAACTTATTTTATGAATCCATTTTTGGCCTCGACTCAAATAGGGACAATAGGGATGTCGTTAGCTCTTTATTAATGCATAGATAGTATATTTGAATATTGTAGTTTGTTTTGAGGTCGTTCATGAGTGAAAGGCTCCGTATTGAAGAAATTTAGATCTAGATTTTATCGTTTTGACGTAGGTTATGACTTAGCTTCTTTCAGACTGAGCTTTGTAGTTAATGAATAATTAAAGCATGCTATGGGTTGGGGAAAATAGCTATGAGATTTATATTTCAAGATTAGTTTTACTGTTGTGTGACCATATGAAGGCTTATATTCTGTTATGATTGATTTGTATATTATATTGTGTGTTGCCCGTATGAGGTCTTTATTGATATCTATGCATCTAAATGCCTTTATTCTAGATATGATGCCCATGCGAGGGATTGTTTTTCTTGTTTTGGACTTAATTAAGCGTTGGATGATTTTATCTTGATAAAATTCCTGAGTTAGAGGTTGATATGAAATTAATAATGTCTTGCATGCAAATTTATGCTTATGGGGACCTGTTGGAGTTGAAAATCAAGAATTATGGACATATGAGTTGATTTCTGGGTTCACTCATATATATATATATATATATATATATATCGTGTTGGATGAAATTGATATCATCATTTGAGTTGATTGTGAGAATTACGTCCTTATTCCATACAACATTTATGAGATACTAGTACCATGTGATGACCCTCTACACCATTTTTAATTTTTCTTATGTTTTTGTCATTTTGAGCTTTCAAATAGTTCTAGTCATTATTTTATGACCTTCTGGGACAGGTGGTTCGATTTGTAGGTTATTCAATTAAGGATTTCATTAGTATCGAGTTTATTCTGCAATGTTTAATTTAAATTAGAGTTTAATAAATTTATAATTTTTTTTAATTATCTCTCTAAAATGTTTTTGATATTTATGAAAATTCTTTATTTATGATATATTTTTATACTATTTAATAAATTTTTTATAATTTATTAATATTTTAAACGAAGATAACGAGTCTAGTTATGTTGAAAAATTCTTATTACAAAATAGAGGCTTTCTTTAAAATATTATTTTATTAATTATGGTATATTCAAAATATTGTATTTATTTTACCATGAAACTATACAATACTAGAGTACATATGACCTTGTCCAATGTAATGGATAAAGCCAATTATGGTATTGACACCACATCATTCCATGTGGAAGAATTAGGAGTCTACAACCAAATATCCATAATGAATGGCCAAGTTTTGGCATTATGGTATAATTAGTACTAAAAAAATTGTTCAATTTAAAAGTGACCTTTGTTTTACATGTTTTTTCTTTCATTTTTCACAAGATAAAATACCATTTTCATTCATTCTCACTTTAGTGCATACGTTCATAATAGATAAGTAGTTATAATACATTATGGCACCTAATAAATTTACTCTTACATGAATGTTAATGAGGGGCCGGAGGAAAATTCATGTTTTTGATGCGGTATTTGATCATCAAAATGAAATTAACTATCTTTATCAAGTTAATCAAGTTCGGATTCTAGTCCAAAGATCGAACTTAGGATGATTTTTCTTGTTTCTTTGAGATTCTTGGCGCGACAGTTTTCAGAGATTGTGTGGAGGGAACAAGCAACTTATGGATGATTTGAGGTTACTATTTGTCATCGAGGTAGGCTTCGATCTACTTATCTCTATGAGATTTTGTATTGTATATTTTGCATGCTAGGTAGGGATTACAGGTATGTTTTTACCTAGAATATATCACGTCTTAACCTAATTAAGGGTTTTAGAATAGAAATGTAAACCAAACCTTAGCCTAGAATATGTGTTAAAGTTGTAGGATCTTATTACACCTGGTTATACACTTTTTAACCATAGATTTGAATAAGGGGAATTTCAGTAAAAGACTTAACATATTACATAGTATTTTTGGTGATATTTCATGATTAGATCCTTTTAGTAACTTTATGCCCTTGTTTACCCTAATTTCTCATTTTTTGGGCATTAATATCTTATTGAGTTATATATTGATGGGCCCAAGGTCATGGTTACGATACCTATTGGATGCCAGATTGGTACTTTATCCTTTGAAGGGACGTGGGTATAGTTATGATGTGAAGACGCTTACTGTTGTATTGTTTGGATACTGGTGATGGCATGCATATATTTAGATGCATTAAATTTATTTAGTGGTAAGATTCTGGTTAGAAGCTTGATTACTACTGTCTTATAAAAATGGATTTTCCCCTATGTTTTCTTAGCTATTAAAATTGTCTCTTTGAAACTCAAAGTTGTACCACCCTTATTATTGGATTATGATATTTTAAACTAAATATACTTTTTGAAAATTTGTCCGAGACTTATTCTAGTCCATTATTGATTCACTCATTTACCACTACTTTTTTACTACGGCCGAGGAAGATTTTAACTTTTCTTAAATTATTATACTATTTTAGTCCCAAATTAAATCTTAGGCAATGGGTTGACAGATTTATACTCATTTAGCCTCGGTTCAGGTCTGAGAAATTATTACACTCTTATTTATCTCCAGTATTGGACAGAGTAGATTGGTTTTAATGGTTACTGGAAGTCCTAGTTTGGGACCAGGCAGTGTATATCAATATCCTGAGTCCCTTATCTGTGTAACACTCCATATTTTTGGCCCTGGAAAATTCCAGAGTTTTCGGACTCACTACCCTTATTTCAACTTACCTTATGAGTCATAAAGATTTCACTATGGGTCATAGGGACGTAATCATAAGGCAACCAGTGAGGTTGCCTAAGATGTTTATTCTAAGTATGAGTAGACACAATGAGTTATCAAGACTCTAAACGAGTCATATAGTGCCCCCTATAGCCAACCCAGTAAAGGTGCTTGATGTTTCTTCCTTGATAATGACCAGGACCCTACGTGTTGTAATGACACCTCATGAGTCGTAGTGTGTGACTCATAAGGTCAACAATTAGGTGTCTTTGAGATACTATTTAGACTACGAGTTATAAGGTGACACGTGATGATTGGTAACTTTTTCTGCACTTTTAAGTAGGGGTATTCTCATTATTTCCCTCCTTCCCCAGTTAGGACCCACATCCATAAAACACCCAAACTGGGTTATTTTCATTACTATAACAAATCAAAATACTCTCTCAAATCCCCAAGTCAAGAACACCTAGGATTTTCAAGAAATTGGCAATTAAAGTGTCAATGGGTTAATTTCTCTCTATAAATCTTAATATCTCAGACATGTTACTTTTCCCTTGAATTTTTTTTACTTAAAACATGTATTCAAATGGTTGTTCATGTGGATTTGAATATGGATTTTGATATGGTTGAGGATTTTTGGAATGAATGTTATTTTAATTGAATTTCCATGATTTTATATGCATTGCTCATGCTTTATCAATGGTTTTTGAACAAATTGGGTGCATGGGTATGGGAATTGGAAAGGGGGTAGAGGCATTCTCCCAAATTGATGATTTTGGTTTGAATTTTTTTTTGTTAAATTGCGTTCCCTCAACCTACTTCTGTAATTGGCTTTGAATATGATTTATCACATGGTTTGACTCACTCAACTATATTATTGCATTGCATAAAAGGTTAAACGGATGAAAAATCATATCAAAAGACTTGTTGGGTTTGTTTTTATATTTAATTGGAAGCTCGGGGTCAAGGCATTCCCTGAGTTACTTTGATAACTAAAATGGTGTTGAGGAATTTCATATATTTGATTCACTGAACAAAGGGCATCGTGGCATTCTCCCATGTTTGTTTAATGAACAAGGGGGTCAAGAAATTCCCCAAAGATAATATAATTGTGATGGCATAATTATAAGCTTGCAAGCGTAATGGTATGACGACACCTATGGTGTGCCTGAATGGTTAATTTCCTGGATAAATGGATGGGTTATGTGAAACTTATTTTAATACAGCCTTAAAAGGGGTTATGTAGCTAAGCCATGAAGGTGGATGTCCCGAGGTGACTGATACTGGAAACCTACATTTGCCGGTATGAGGATTGGTCTTCATAACCTTATCATATGACATACTTTATATGTATATAAATTTTTATCCTGGATTAGCATGGGCCCGGGGTATCCCATGGTCTTTCTTGATACCTTTAGTACGTGAAACTAATACACACGAGAGGCCTTTCAGCAGGGGGAGCTGAACCCATATAGCTCGTGGGTGTCTTTTTATGATGGTTAAGCTACATAGTCAAGGCTAATATTTTACTTTATTCTAAACCTTGTTACCTATCCCCACATGTTATATATATGCATATATATATATGTATGTACAATGTGTGCATATGAATTTTACTGTGGTTTTGACTTGGAATTATCTTATCCCTTCCTGAGTTGCATACTAGCGCTCACCCCGCTTACCATCTCTGGATGTTATATCACCATGTGATGCTAGAACCAGAGACTCTTCTACTTTTTTTGTGCAGTGATAGGTGCTTCTTGGACTGTTTGTGAGTCAACTTGAAGTGGTGAGCTACTTTCTTTCGAATGGCTTGTTATTTCATGGTCTAGTTTTATCATAGACGGTCTCTTTGGTTACCTTTTTGGCTATTGTCGGGGGCATGTCCTAACTTAGATTAGCTTTGGTATACTTAGAGGCTTTGTGGATTAATGTAGATTTGGAGTTGTTGGTTGGACAACCTAAGTAATTGTAAGTTATCTAATTTTTCTATCTTGTTATGTATTTGGAATTTATTCGCTGCTAGTTGTATTGTGTGCTGTTTGGCTAGGTAAAGGGGGTGGTCTCCAGTCCTTAGTGGACTTTTGATACCCAATATGTCCAGGCCCTGGTTTGGGTCATGACAAGTTGGTATCATAGCCCAATATTCATGGTCCATAGGGTGTCCACACAACCGTGTTGAGTAGAGTCTCTTTTATGGGTATTTAGTGTGCAACACTTATAAGGGAGAGGCTACAAGTCACTTAGAAATGTTTTCCTTTTTTGTGTTCTACTTTTAGGCTGTAGAGTCTAGGATTTTGAAATCTCCTCTAATTCTCATTTGTTCACATTTCAGGTCATACCTCCCAGAAGATCTGATGCTCATGCAAACTCTTCAATCCCACTAAAGGACAATGTGGATGGAACTCATCCTACTTATGGGGTATAAACCTGGTCTAGGGTCCCTTCTTATGATTGCCCCTATGGAGTTCCATCAATTCCTACTAGTCCTCCTTAGGTTGATGGTACTTTTTTCTCAACGCCTCAAGGGGTGTGTCGAATATTGAGTTTTGCCAGTTGATTCATTTGCTTACTTGGTTGGTATCCTCTCAGATATGTCAGTCTGAGTGTATTACTCCTGTCACTCCTTTTTTTGAGTCCATAAGGGTTGCTCAATTCATGAGATTGATTCCTCAAACCTTTATTGGTTTCATGGTTGAGGAGTATTCTCAAGGGTACATAGATAAGATAAAAAAGATTTTCTAAGTAATTCATGCTACTGATGCTATGGGCATGGAGTTCATCGCATATTAGTTAAAGGATGTGGCATATTCGTGGTATGAGAAGTGGGAGCAGTTGAGGGGTGAAGATGTTAAGCCAGCTATGTGGGAGGACTTCTCTAGTGCCTTTTTCAATCGCTTCTTTTCTCAAGAGTTGAGGGAGGCAAATGCTGAGGAGTTTGTGAATTTGAAATAAGGCAAAATGACGGTGAAGGTGTGTGCCCTAAAGTTTCATCAGTTGTCTCGCTATGCTCTGGAGTTGGTTTCATCTATGAGAGCTAGGATGTGGAAGTTTTCTTTGGGTTTGTCTTAGTACTTAGTGTTCGAGTGCAAGGCCACCTTGCTAAATAATCATATGGATATCTCTAAGCTTATGGTGTATATGCATCAGTGAAGGACAAAAAGAAGAAATAAGCTAAACTAGGGGAAAGACAGAGTAAGAAATTTAGGAATTCTGAGCAAGGTGGAGGCTAGCAAAATAATGGTAGAGATGAAAAATAGTGGTCTAAGAATAAGTAGGGAAAATTTAGTTCTTATTCTATGGCTACTACTCTATATCCTAAGCCATCTGGTGATTATCATTTTTAGAGTAAGGTGGGTTTAAGGCATAAAGTGCCCAATCCCAGGCTCCAATTATCTCCATCATATCCTCCTTATAGAATTTTGGATAATTGCACCTTGGTTTTTGTGATAAGGGGAGAAATAAGTACTTTAGATGTGGCCAAACTAGCCATATTTAGAGGAATTATCCCATAGGCAATGTCGCTACTGGAGCTAATAAGGTTTTGGTTGCTACATCTTTAGCTCCAGCACCGAAGGGTGCAATCTTTGGTACCGGCACTAGTTGAAACCATTTGTATCCTCTTGCCACCCATCCAGATTCTGAGGCTTCTCCTGATGTTGTCATTGGTATGTTACAAATTTTGTCTCGTGATGTATATTTTCTGATTGATATAGGGTGTACTCTTTCTTATGTGACCCATTTTGTGGCTATTTATTTTGGTTTTTGTCATTAGTATATTTTTTATCCTTTTTCTATGTCTACAATGGTATGTGACACTATTATGGCTAGAAAGGTTTATAGGGGTTGCGTGGTATTTATCTGTAGAAGGGAGACGTTGGTAGATCTGATAAAGTTGGATATGTTAGATTTTGATATGATATTCGGGATGGATTGGCTCCATTCATGCCATGAGTCTCTTGATTGTAGAACCCAAAGGGTCAGTTTCTAATTCCCAAATGAACCAGTGATTGAGTGGGAAGGGAGTTCCCTAGTGCCTAAGGGAAGGTTTTTCTTATCTTAGAGACCAAAGATTGATTTCCAAGAGGTTTTTATATCATCTAGTTTGGGTTAAGAATTCTAATTCTGAGGGACCTTCTTTGTAGTCCGTCCCTGTTATCAATGAGTTTCAAGAAGTATTTCCCAATAATCTTCCTGTCCCAATAGGGAAATAGACTTTGCGATTTATCTTCTTCCAGATATCTATCCTATCACTATCCTACTTTATACAATGGCTCTGGTTGAGTTAAAAGAACTCAATGAGCAGTTAAAAGATCTCCTTGATAAGGGTTTTATTCATCGTAGTTTTTCTCCGTGGGGTACTCCTGTTCTTTTCGATTGTAAGAAGGACAATTCCCTTCGGATGTGCATAGACTATTAGTAGTTGAATAATGTGACTGTGAAGAATAAGTATCCTCTTCCTAGGATTGATGACCTATTTGACCAGCTTCAGGGTGCTGAGTACTTTTCTAAGATTGATCTTCGATCGGGTTATCATTAGTTGAAGATCAGAGAGGTGAATATCCCTAAGATTTTTTTCCAAACTTGGGACAGCCACTACGGGTTCTTAGTCATGTCTTTTGGGTTGACTAATGCTCCATCTGGATTTATGGTTCTCATGAACTGGGTATTCTATTAGTTTCTAGACTTATTCATTATTGTGGTTATTGATGACATCTTAGTATACTCCAAAGGTGAGGAGGATCATGCCAATCACCTCCATATAGTGTTACAAACTCTTAAGGATTGACGGTTGTATGCTAAGTTTTCAAAGTGTGAGTTTTGGTTGAATATTGTTACTTTGCTTGGTCATGTTGTTTCTTGTAATGGGATCATGGTGGATCTACAAAAAATTAAGGTGGTTAATAAGTGGTGAGCTTCTTAGGTTAGCCAAGCATTATAGGAAATTTTTGGAGAGTTTCTCTTCGATTGTCGCTCTATTGACTAGGTTGACTGTCATGACCCTAGACTACCCCTAGTAGTAACACAGTGCTTAAGGCTACAGGTGACCCCAAGATAGCCCATTATCTGGCATAAGTTGTAAATACTGAAGAAAGATAACGAAATATTGTGCAGAAGTCATCTACTAAATGTTTAAATAGTCAAGACAATAACAAAAGAGTCTGAAACACATCACTTAAGACATAACTAACCATCTGACTGTCTGAAAGCCTCTAAACATGATAAGTTGTTTGGGAAGGTCCCCAACTAACTCTGACTACTGAATAAAAACATGAACTAAAATACTGGAAGCATGATAAATAATATAATTAGTCCTCGACTGATGAGGACACACCAATATTGCGCTGAGTGGCACACGAACTGTCTAAGTACAATTGGGGAACTGAGCATCCAAACCTATGTTATAAGAAAACAAAAGAGAGTATGTGGTCATTACTTTGAATTACTGGTATGTAAGATAAAGACTACCAGATATACGTATATATTATGCATTAATGCATGAACATGGGTATTGAATGCAAGATCAAGTATAAACATATACTGAAATGATCTGATTAACTAAGTAACTGACATATGGACACTTGGTCATGCAAACCTGAATTGATATTATTTGAATACTGAACTGAAACTGTGGGAGCTATCATATAATTGACATGCCCCAATCTGAGCTAACCAAGGTCCAACCTGTAGCCCTAGGTGGAAAGGTATTAGTACCTTGCCAGGGGTACCAACACTGGACATGTGGATCTACTAACATGATGTCCCAAAAGACTAGGGTGTCAATCCTCTATTGGAGGGTGACCCCTAAGAAAGTGTTAGTTCTCAACTAGTGGGTGACCTCTCATAACCTACACTGGAAATATAGTTTTGGAACTTAGAGACTTCTACTAAAGGTTTTAGTCCTTTACTGGGGGGTGGGCCTTTATCCTAGGTTCGCTCAGTGCTAAGTCCTACTCCCAACTAAACTGATGTTGATACTGATAAAAGGCTTAACATGAATGATACTAACATATGATCAACATGATAGTATTCTAAATTGATTATACAAGTATACTCTGAATGACTTGAAACTTCACATCAGTGTCATATATGAATATCTAGGTATTAGTTGTTCATAATCCAACAACACTATCTAATGCAGACTGATCTTGAAAAATATAGAACAATCCATGGTATGGTAAAATCATGAATAACACCCAAATCAATAACTAATCATGATGTAGACATTTGCATTATAAACATATGGAAACATAATTATCAAGAGGGAATATATTTTTCATGGATGAACTTGAGAGTTTAACTGAATAAATTATGTCATTCATACTTCTCATAGAACCCTATACAAAAAGGGGATAAGCTTCAAAATTTAGTGAACTTTGGGACTCAATCGGTGAAAAGAGCTCATTGATGAATATCCCACATAACTGAAGTTGAACCCTTAAAGGAACCTTCTTAAGAATTAGAATTACTTGAAGAACCTTAGTTTTCTGTAGAGAGAGAAAAGAATCGCCTATTTGATTCCTTAAGTGAAATTGATAATTATGTTATGATTTGGGGATTTGGGGTATTTTATACTACCCCTTGTGAAGCCAAAACAATGTGGGTTTGACTTATAAAGGGGTGGGAAAAGACATAAGAGTCCCTGGAAAAACATGAAGGAAAACACGCTCCAAATCATTACGACTCGCCTCACGACTCATTATGACTGGTTACGAGTTGTGGTCTGAGTCGTACCATGGGATATTAGGATTATTGATACATTTTTTTATCACAACAAATTGCAACCTAATGACTCATTAAGACTGACTACGAGTTAATGGGTTAAGTCATAATCTGAGGCTTGATTATTGGATCCTTTACTGGTCAGGCTATAGGTCCACACAATGACTCATAAGGTCTGACTACAAGTCATGTGTTGGACTCGTAACCATTGGAGAGGATTCTTGGTTACATTTTGTTGTGATTATGATTCAGTCGTGATGAATCATTATAAGTGGTCATGACTCATTTGCTAAGTCGTATTCATAGCAGCGTATCAGGTCCTTAGGGGAAATTTTCCACAACTCTTTTCCATGACATTGGATTAAGGAGAGACTTGAAGCATAGGAAATCTAACTTCATGGCCTATCTTTTTAGGGGTAACCCTGGGACAAAATCCATATACACCACTTCCCACTTACAAGTGGGGATGCTGAACTCCTGAAGTATAGCATTAGGTCTCTGGTGCTCAACCTTAACTTGCTGAAAATGTAGACACCAAGCCACAAATTCTACAATATCCTTCTTCATACCATTCCACTAATCGACTTCCTTCAAATCATAATACATCTTAGTGGCTCCTGGGTAAATCGAATATCGGGAACCATATGCCTCGAATATCTCCCCCTATCTCAAATCACCCATTTTTGGAACACACAACCTTCCCTGACAATGAAGAACACTATCTTCCCCTTCAGAGAAAACCTTAACCTTCTGACCCCAAACTACTTCTTTTAACTTAGTCAAAATAAGATCTCTATCTTGATTTTTCTTCACTTTGGCAACTAATGAAGATTTCAACCCATTCTGAACCCAAACACTACCTTCGGCTGAATCAACCAACTGAACGCCCAATCTAGTCAACTGATGAACCTCGCAAACTAATTCCTTCTAATCATTCTCAACACGGACAACACTTTCCATAGATAACTTGCTAAGGGCATCGGCCACAACATTGGCATTATCCGAGTGATACAATACACTCATATCATAGTCTTTCAATAATTCAAGCCATCTTCCTGATGAAGACTCAGGTTTTTCTGAGAGAATACACATTGTAAGATGTTGTAATCAGTAAACACATCCAGGTAAATCCTATATAGGTAATGCCTCTATATCTTTAAGTCAAAAAAAACTGTTGCCAACTCAAGATCATGAGTCGGTAATTCTTTTCATAGGGTTGAAGCTATCTATAGGCATAGGTTATCATCTTTCCTCAATGCATCAAAACGCAACTAAGACCAATTCTGGAAGCATCATAATAAACCACGAAACCACCTGAACCCTCTAGTAGAGTCAATACTGGGGTGGAAATGAATCAGCTCTTCAATTCGTGTAAACTCTTTTTGCAAGAATCAGACCTTTGAAATTTAAATTTCTTCTAAGTTAGTCTGGACATGGGAGAAGCAATAAAATAAAATCACTCAACAAACTAGCTAAGCCCAAGAAACTCCTGATATCTAATGGAGAGATAGGTTGAGGCAAGTTTTTTACTGCTATAGTATTTTGAGGATAAACTCTAATGCCATCACCAAAAATAAGGTAACAGAGGAAAGCTACTGAACTCAAACAGAATTTATACTTGTTGAACTTGGCGAATAGTTGATGATTCTTAGGGGTCTAAAAAACAATTCTCAAATGGTTTGCATGCTCAACTTCACTATGGGAATAGACACTACTAGAAAAAATGAAAAAACCGACCACAAAAAACTGACCACACTTTGTGGTCGAAAAAGCCGACCACATGTGGTCGGTTTTTTTAATTTTTTTTTTCTAAAAAACCCGACCACATGTGGTCGCTTTTATATTTTAAAATATCAAAATACTAATTTCAATAATTTTAGTATTAATTATTATTTCTTTTGTGGATAAAAATAAAAAAAAATAACAAAACCACTTGTGGTCGGTTTTCATTAAAAAAAATAATTAATTTTTTTTTAAAAAAATCGACCTCAAGTGGTCGGTTTTTAGTTTATTTTTTAATTATTTATGTTAAAAACCGACCACTTATGATCGATTTTATTTTTTTTTTTAAAATTTTTTTTTAGAAAAATGACTACATGGGGTCGGTTTTTAATGAAAAAATAAAAAAAATTAATTTTAAAAAACCGGCCACAAGTGGTCGGTTTTTAATTAAAAAAAAGTAAATAATTATTTTTAAAAAATAATTATATAATCTAATATTTACTTTGTGTAATCTAATTATTATTAGTAGTAAAAATAATATATTATATATATATATATATATAATCTAATATATTTACTTTATTAAAACATAATCTAATATATTATATTTTAAAATTATATTGATTTCACGTAGTCAATAACCAATACAATAATAATAAAAATCAATAAATCTTAGATTTTGTGAAAAAACTTACACTAAAAAATATATCAAATATAATATACAAATTACGTTAAACGTAATCTTTATCTTTTACTCATGTTTCGATATATAAAGTACATATTTTCCTTTATATATACGTTAAATGACGTTAAACATGCATAATCTTTGTATAATGAATATGTGTGTGTGTATATATATATATATATATATATATATATATATATATATATATATCATACCATTTGGATAGATAATTAAAAATGATGTTTATAGTACGTGTTTGAAAGCTGAAAACTGATGTATATAGTACGTATTTAAGAGTTGATATATATGATGTAGTGATCGATGAACTATTTAGTAAAAAACTAGCAAAATCTATCCAAAAATATTGAATACGTGATCGATGTATATAGTACGTATTTGAAAGTGTTGACACCCAATTTTGACCTCTCGATGCTTAGTATGCTATTTTGTCAAAATTATTTAACCTTTAATATTAATTTTTTTATTATTTTCAACAAGCTACGTTTATGATTTAAAAAATGCATAAAGTATTTTATTATTTTTTTGTATCATTTTTATAAATTTAATAATTCAAATACGACTTTTTACGTAATTTTATTAATCTTTATTATATTATTTTTTTCACGTACATATGCACATTCACAATTTATAAATACATTGCCTATTATTATTATTATTATTATTATTATTATTACTGTTATTTTTGTTGTTATATTTGTTAAAATAGAAATCAATTTCAATTTACTCTCCTATGTAGTTTAATTTCTAGTCATTATTGTACTCAATTTGTGTCAACTATGATCAAAATTAACATCAATTTGACCAGGAAATCAAATTTCAAGTTTTGACCTATAAATGTACATGCCAATCGAATATATGTATTTATCTCGTGTAGTGACGTTTGTAGTAATCAAAAGCCATGTAACTGAATCTAATTAACCGATAATCCAATTGAATCTATGAAAGGTGGACTTGTGTTTTGGATATAGTTATTTCAATTCAACTGAATCAAATTTCAATTCTTATTTATTATTTATTATTATTTATTTTTATTATTATTTACTATTATTATTATTTACTACTAGTACTATTTAAATAACAGCCTAAATTAAAATTATCTGGCTTAATTTATTCACCTTTTCATCCCATTTATTCAATTTCTTACGATCTTAGCCTTTTCTATTTAATCTATTACAAATCTAGCCAATCTATATTTGGTTCATTTCAATTTTAGCCAAATATTCAATTTTAATCGAAAATTGAAATTTCAATTGATTGACCCTATTCTAATCTCAATCATTGATCAAAATTGATCCAACGACTGAGATGAATTCAAACTTTGCCTTCCTTTTAATACCTAAGACAAAAACCAAAACCATAAAGCTAAAATAATCTGCCTTCCTCTCTTTCTCCTTCTACCTCTCTTCTCTCCCTCCTATCTAAATCCCCGCCGCCACAGCCATTAATAGCTGCGAGCCAACCCAGCGCCGCCTCTGGCTCCCTCCATTCTCCTCCACCGTCAACAACCAGCTACGACAACAACCACGCCAACCCTTCATCTCCGACGCCACCAACAACGGCAACAACAACCGCGCCAGCCATAGCCGTCTCCAGCGACCTCCCCAATGAAGACAATGCCACCAACAATGACGCCTCACTTCTCCATCGTCGCACCAGCCCCGATGCCACCACTAGCAGCCGCGAACAGCGATGAGTCAGCCCTCTCTCCAGCCTTTCTCAGTCAGCCATCTAACCCCCTTATATACTCATAAGGTTATATGTTTATCTTAATGAATTCACGTTTAGATTTATGGATTATCCATTTGCGAATTGGTCACTTTAGGCTTTTGATTTATGGATTAGCCATTTTAGGCTCATATATGATAGGTACATTATTTATTAAAGTTGTTGGGGACTCATAGAAAGTGATATCATAATACATGTTGCCATGGTCATAAGATCTAGATTTTCATTACTCTATGGGGAATGAGATTTTGGATCAGTCCATGTTGCTTTAAGCATATCTTAAGATTGTAGAGATCATCTATATAAGGCAATGAGGGCATTCCTGGAGAAAATTAGTTATGTTAGAAGTCATGCGGGTCATGCCATTATGTCATAGTTCTTAAACATAGGATTTTATAGAGTTATGAATATTATGGAGATTTTGAAAGATTCAAGTTATTTTAGAATTATAGAATTGTGGAAAAATTTTAAACTATTCTTATTATTGAACATAATAAGAATTGTAAGGATTCAAGATATCTTAAGAACAAAGCAAGAACGAACACCTTATTTTATTGAATTTAGAATAAAAGGGTTAATATTGAAGATCTTGGAGTTTCATCATTATAGTAAATTCTCATGTTGGGGACTCATGATATTTTTAGGGCTCACGGTAAAATTCAATCGTTCAATTAATATCCACAAAGTTGATGAATTTCGTAGATTACATATTTTCATAAAGTTATAAGATTTATAATTTTGTGAGTTCATGATTAAGAGTTCACATATAATACATGGATTAAGAAAATCATTGAGGAGGAAGTTTACCCATGAAAAACTAGTGACTGGGAGAAGGAGGATAGGCTTGATTCTTGAAGCAGTTTTCTTGGATTCTTGAGATTTTGTATTGAGAGGAAGAAGAATGATGTTCTATTTGTTCAAAATTTAGGGATAGTAGTCCTACATGTTGAAAATGCTTAAGTTTTTGTGACTTTAATAGTGAACTAGTATTTAGGAGGTGATGTTGTTGGTGACTTTATTTGTTGAAAATGCTTAAGTGCCGGTGACTTTAAAAGTGAACTTTTGTTTATAAGGTGATGTTGTTGGTTACTTTATTTGTTGAAAATGCTTATATGCCGGTGACTTTAATAGTGAATTAGTGTTTAGAAGGTGATGTTGTTGCTGACTTTACTTGTTAAAAATGCTTAAGTTTTGGTGACTTTAATAATGAATTAGTTTCGTTGGTGCCTTTGTTAGTTGAAAAAGATTAAGTTTTGGTGACTTTAATAGTGAACTAGTGTTTACGAGGTGATGTTGTTGGTGACTTTATTTATTGAAAATGCTTAAGTGCCGGTGACATTAATAGTGAACTTTTATTTAGAAGGTGATGCGGTTGGTTACTTTATTTGTTGAAAATGCTTAAGTGCCGGTGACTTTAAAAGTGAACTTTTGTTTAGAAGGTGATGTTGTTGGTTACTTTATTGTTGAAAATGCTTAAGTTCCGGTGACTTTAATAGTGAATTAGTGTTTAGAAGGTGATGTTGTTGGTGACTTTACTTGTTGAAAATGCTTAAGTTTTGGTGACTTTAATAGTGAATTAGTTTCGTTGGTGCCTTTGTTAGTTAAAAAAGCTTAAGTTTTGGTGACTTTAATAGTGAACTAGTGTTTAGAAGGTGATGTTGTTGGTGACTTTATTTGTTGAAAATGCTTAAGTTCCGGTGACTTTAATAGTGAACTCTTTTTAGAAGGTGATGTGGTTGGTTACTTTATTTGTTGAAAATGCATAAGTGCTGGTGACTTTAAAAGTGAACTTTTGTTTAGAAGGTGATATTGTTGGTTACTTTATTTGCTGAAAATGCTTAAGTGCCGGTGACTTTAATAGTGAATTAGTGTTTAGAAGGTGATGTTGTTGGTGACTTTACTTGTTGAAAAAGCTTAAGTTTTGGTAACTTTAATAGTGAATTAGTTTCGTTGGTGCCTTTGTTAGTTGAAAAAGCTTAAGTTTTGGTGACTTTAATAGTGAACTAGTGTTTACGAGGTGATGTTGTTGGTGACTTTATTTGTTGAAAATGCTTAAGTGCCGGTGACTTTAATAGTGAACTTTTGTTTATAAGGTGTTGTGGTTAGTTATTTTTTTTTGTTGAAAATACTTAAGTGCCGGTAGCTTTAAAAGTGAACTTTTGTTTAGAAGGTGATGTTGTTGGTTACTTTACTTGTTGAATATGCTTATGTTCCGGTGACTTTAATAGTGAATTAGTGTTTAGAAGGTGATGTTGTTGGTGACTTTACTTGTTGAAAATGCTTAAATTTTGGTGACTTTTATAGTGAATTAGTTTCGTTGGTGCCTTTGTTAGTTAAAAAAGCTTAAGTTTTGGTGACTTTAATAGTGAACTAGTGTTTAGAAGGTGATGTTGTTGGTGACTTTATTTGTTGAAAATGATTAAGTTTTGGTGACTTTAATAGTGAATTAGTATTTAGAAGGTGATGTTGTTGGTGATTTTATTTGTTGAAAATGCTTAAGTTTTGGTGACTTTAATAGTGAACTAGTGTTTAGAAGGTGATGTTGTTGGTGACTTTATTTGTTGAAAATGATTAAGTTTTGGTGACTTTAATAGTGAATTAGTGTTTAGAAGTTGATGTTGTTGGTGATTTTATTTGTTGAAAATGCTTAAGTTTTGGTGACTTTAATAGTGAATTAGTGTTTAGGAGGTGGTGTAGTTGGTGACTTTATTAGTTAAAAGTGCTTAAGTTTTGGTGACTTTAAAAGTGAAATTTTGTTTAGAAGGTGATGTTGTTTGTTACTTTATTTGTTGAAAATGCTTAAGTGCCGGTGACTTTAATAGTGAATTAGTTTCGTTGGTACCTTGGTTAGTTGAAAAAGCTTAAGTATTGGTGACTTTAAAAGTGAATTTTTGTTTACAAGGTGAATTGTTGAAACTATTGTTGTAGTATTTTCGTATTCACTTTTGTTAGATATTTTGTATGTGTTGTGCACTTTTGAAAATTTTCATTTTTTTTTTTTGTTGTTGTATTTTCATTTTGATTACTGTTGTATATTATTGTTGTGGTTGCATGCAGAATTTGGGTTTCAATTTTTTTTAAATTCCTAGAAAAACCGACCACAAGTGGTGGTTTTTCTATAATTTTTTTTTTTTTGCAAAAACCGACCATAAGTGGTCGGTTTTTCTATGTTATTTTTTTTTTTGTATAAAACCGACCACATGTGGTCGGTTTATTTTTCTCTAAAATTATTTTTTTATTTAAATAAAATAATAACAAATTTTAAAAATGAATATATATATATTTTTTAAAAAATCGACCACTCGTGGTTGGTTTTTAAAAAGCTACCGCTGCTTTTTCGACCAAAAGTTTTGGTCGGTTTTGTGGTCAAAAAATGGGAAAAACCAACCACTTGTGGTCGGTTTTTGTGGTCGATTTTCCACTTTTTAAGCAGTGAGACGAGGATGTCATCTATGAAGACTATGACAAACATTTTCAAATACTGCTTGAATACTCTGTTCATCAAGTCTATAAAAGCTGCAGAAGCATTTGTTAGTCCAAAATACATGACTACGAATTCTAAGTGACCATACTGAGTTTTGAAGGTTGTCTTCAGAATGTCACATTGTCTGACTTTATGTTGATGATAGCCGGATCTAAGGTCTATCTTAGAGAAATAATTTTCTCACTGAAGTTGGTCGAACAAGTCATTAATCTTAGGGAGAGCATACTTATTATTGATTGTGAGTTTGCTCAACTGACCATAGTCGATGCACATTCTGAGAGAACCATCTTCCTTGCACACAAAGAGAACTAGAGCACCCTAAAGGGAAACACTAAACCTGATGAAACTCTTATCTAAGAGATCTATCAACTGCTCCTTCAATTCCTTAAGCTCGGCTGGAGCTATTCTGTAAAGTGGAATTGAAATAGGTTGGTTGCCTGGAAGGAGATCTCTTCTGAAGTCGATTTCTCTCTCAGGAGGAACTCCGAGAAGATCTTCAGGAAACACTTTTAGGAATTCATTTACTACTGGAACTGACTCAAGATGTGGAATTTTTGAACTTGAGTCCTTGACACAAATGAGATGACAGATACATCCCTTAGAAATCATTTTCTTCGCCTTGATGAAAGAGACAAACCGACCTATTAGGAATGAGATACTACCCATCCATTCTAGAACTGGCTCATTAGGGAACTAAAACTAAATTATTCTATTTCTATAGTCAACTAAAGCATAGTACGAGTGGAGCCAATCCATGCCAAGGATGACATCGAAATGGGTCATCTCTAACTCTACGAGATCAACTTAAGAAACTTTCTGAGATACTGTGATCGAATAATTTTTGTGTAGATATACTAGAACTACCGACTAAAGTAAACACTCAGAAGGGCTCCACAGGAATTTTGGGCTTACACTAAAGTTTACCGCTATATTGGGATTTATCAAGGATAATATGGCTCTGGGATCTAATAATGCATAAACATGTAGGTGGAAGACTTGAAACATACCCATACCCATATACAGAAAACCTACCTAATCCAGTCGAGTTTAAAGGGCATAGAGTTGATTGTTACACTGGTCTTTGGTTGCACTAGAAGTGGCACCCTATTGATTCGAGTGACCTACTGGTACTACTACAGAACTAGCTTGACCCTGCGGGAAAAAATCTTTACCCTTTTGAGCTACTATTCAGAAATCCCTAATTATATGTCCTAGATTACCACTCCAAAAAAATATCACTTCCAGCTATGCACTCACCCTTATGGTTCTTAGCACACCTCCTACAGATAAGGTTAGTGCGACCAACTATTCATGGTACCCTGGGACTTAGATCCTGGTGCTATCCTGATTATCCTATCTTAACTTAGGTACTGTCACACTGGCGATTTCTGGAAGAACTGAGAATGATTCCCATCGTCTGGCCTTTGCTGAGAGAAATTAAAGCTACAAGTTCTGGCTTTTTTATTCACCATTTCATCCTCCTTAAGCTTCTCGTCCTCAATCTATTGAGCATGAACTATCAATCTAAAAAGGTCCATCTCCTTAATAAACATCATGGTTGTGCACTCTTTGAACATATCCTTAGAATACCCAAACAGGAACTTACTCATGCGATGCTTAGAATTAGCCATTATAGCTGGAGCATACCTTGCTAACTGGGTCAACTTGAGTGAATACTCCTTCATACTCATGCTACCCTACTTCAAATTAATGAACTCCTGCACTTTGGCCTCCATCAACTCGAGTGGAAACAATTTTTCTAAGAAAGCATTAGCGAACTCATCCCACTCTACATCTGAATAACTTGAAACTTGACATCTTTGACATATATGAATATCTAGGTATCGGGTGTTCATAACCCACCAGTACTATCTAATGTAGATTGATCTTGACAAATATTGAACAATCTATGGTATAGAAATCATGAATAACATCAAAATCAATAACTAATCATGATGTAGATATTTGCATTATCAAAACTGTGGAAACACAATTATCAAGAGGGAATATATTTTTCATGGATGAACCTGAGAGTTTAACTAAACAAATTATGACATTCATACTTCTCATAGACAAAAAAGGGATTAAACTTGAACATTTGGAGAACTTTGGGACTCAATGGGTGAAAAAAACCCATTGACAAATAACCCATATTCCTGAAGTAGAAGTCTTGATAGAACCTTATTGAGAATTGGACTTTCTTAAAGAACCTTAGTTTGCTCTTGAAAGAGAAAGAAATCTTCTCTTTGATTCCTCTTGAGTGAAATTGATAATTATGTTATGATTTAGTATTTGGGGTCTTTTTTACCACACCTTGTGAAGCCAAAATAATGTGGGTTTGGCTTTTATGTTAGTGGGAAAAGACATAAGAGTCCCTAGAAAAATGTGCAAGAAAACACACTGCCAGACATTTTGACTTACCTCATGACTTGTTATGATTTGTTATGAGTCATGGTATGAGTCATAATTAGGGATTCTAATATTTTTGATACATTTTTTTATGACTACGACTTTCCATCTAAAGACTTATTACGATTGGTTAGGCTACGGGTCCATGCAACAACTCGTAAAGTCTGACTACGAGTCGTATGCTGGACTCGTAACCACTAGAAGGGATTTTTGGTTACATGTTATTGTGATTACAACTCAATCATGATGACTCATCATGAGTGTTTATGTGTCATTTCCTAAGTCGTAGTCATATTAGTGTATAGGGTCCTTAGGAGAAATTTTCCACAACTCTTTTTCCATGACATTGGATTAAGGAAAGACTTGAAACGTAGGAAATCTAACTTCGTGGCCTATCTTTTAAGAGGTATAGAGCTTGTAAATTTAGAGTATTACAATATCTACCCTTTGAGATCATACATCCTTGAATGAAGCTTACTGAGATGGCATACTAAGAAGATGAGATCATGCACGAAACATTTAAAAGTTGAATTATGACTAAATATTTGAAATCTAAAATGTGATTCATGGATTGAACTAAACTCATAAATGCATGCCATACCATGAGGATGGTTAGATAGCTAATACAGAAAATGAGAGATTGATCTAAATAACCACTACCTTAAGCTAAATTTGAATTCTTAGAGAAGAGATAGGGATACTTGGCTCACATATCGGCTTCTACTTCCCAAGTAGATCCCTCAATGAACTGATTTCTCCATAAAACCTTTACTAAGGAAACTTTTTTGTCTCTCAACCTATGAATCTGACGGTCAAGAATATGAACTGGAATATCTTCATAGTAGAGTTTATCTTCTACACATATATTTTATATTGGAACTATAGAAGCTGGGTCACCCAATGCATTTTCTTAGCATAGATACATGAAATATTGGATGTACTGATGATAACTCTACAAGTAACTCTAACTCATAAGTTACCTTTTGAAAATGGCTAAAAATCCTATAGCGGCCAATATAGCCGGGACTGAGCTTCTCTTTCTTATCAAATCTCTTTACTCCTTTCATGGGTGAAATCTTTAGATACATAAAAGCACTAACATCAAATTCAAGCTCCCTTTTTCTCACATCAGTATAGGATTTTTGACGTGTTTAGGCTATCTTTAGCCTTTTATGGATCAACTAAACTTTTTCCACTGCCTCACACACTGGCTCTGGCCCTATCAAAGTAGCTTCGCTAACCTAAAACCAACTAATAGGATATCTACACCTTCTACCATAGAGAGCCTCAAATAAAGCCATCCGAATACTAGAATGATAACTACTATTGTATTAAAACTCAATTAATGGTAATTGATCATCCCAACTATCCTTGAAATTAATAAAACAAACCCTCAACATATCCTCTAGCATTTGAATGGTCCTTTCTACTTAATCGTCTATTTATGGGTGAAAGGTTTTACTAAGATAAACTTGAGTGACAATACCCTTCTAGAAAGCCTTCTAATAATGATAGGTAAACTAGGTACCTCTATCTAAAATGATGGTCAAAGGAACCCTATGCAATTTCAGGAACTTCCTAAGATAGAGTCTATCATAGTCCTCAACTAAATATAAAGCATGGAATGGCAATAAATGGTCTGACTTGGTCATTCCATCCATAATGACCCAAATCAAATTATGTTGACGCCACGTATGAGGTAAACCTGTGAAAAAATCCATATTCACCACTTCCTACTTCCAAGTGGGGATGCTAAACTCCTGAAGCATACCACTAGGTAATTGTTTCTCAACTTTATCCCACAGTCATGCGGTGATGGATTATTTTATCAATATTATTACCTTAGCCATGCGTGGCAAACCCCTGATCGTGTGGTGGGGAGTTGTTAGCTGTGAGACGATGGGGATTATTTCTTATATGTGTAATAGTAGGTTTATTTTGAGGTTTATGAGTCTTATATCACTTATATTCATGATGTTAGTATGGAGAGTTCATTGCTTGACTCTGTTCTACAGTCCTTGAGTTTCCTAATGTTTTCCCTAATGATTTGCCTTGTATTCCTCCTGCTTGTGAGATTAAGTTTTTTATATATCTTGAGCTTGGAACCCAACCTATTTGTATGGCACCTTACCTTATAGCTCCCACTGATCTTAAGGAGCTGAACTCTCATCTTCAGGATCTTCTTAGAAAGGGTTTTATTAGACCGAGTGTGTCTCCTTGAGGATCTTATATGTTGTTCATGAAGAAGAAAAATATCTCCATAAGGATGTGTATTGATTATAGGCAGCTTAATAAGGTAACAGTGAAAAACCATTATACTATGCCTCATATTATAACTTGTTTGACCAGCTTTAAGGTGTAACTATCTTTTCTAATATTTATTTGAGGTCTGGTTACCGTTAGTTGAGGATTTAAGCTGAGGATATTGCAAAGAAAACCTTTAGGACCCATTATGGTCATTATGAATTCTTGGTGATGTCTTCTGGGTTGACTAATGCCCAACCCCATTCATGGATTTGATGAACCAAGTGTTTAGGCCTTATTTAAATTCCTTCGTGATTATGTTCATCAATGACATCCTTATTTACTCAAGGAGTAGAAAGCAGCATGCATAATATTTGAGGATTGTGCTCCAGTCTTTTAAGGATCATGTGTTTTTTGCTAAGTTTTCTAAGTGCAAGTTTTGGCTTGAGTCGGTGACATTCCTTAGGCATGTGGTGTCTAAGGATGGGATTATGGTAGACCTGCCAAAGATTAAGGCTATTCGTGATTGGGCCAGCCTATATCTCCGACTGAGGTTCGTAGCTTTATTGGTTTGGTTGATTATTGTAAACTATTTGTAAAGGGATTTGCTACCGTTTGAGCACCCATGACTAGATTAACTCGAAAAGAGGTTCCTTTTCAATAGTTCAAGAAGTGTAAGTTGAGCTTTGGAAAGCTTAGGGAGTTTCTTACTTCAGCTCATTCTTTGTCTCTTCCTATTGAGGGTGGGGGATTCATCGTGTATTGTGATAATTCTAGTGTTGGTTTGTGTTTTGTATTGATACAACAAGGTCGTGCTATCGCTTATGCTTTGAGGTAACTTAAGATGCATGAGCGTAACTACCCTACTCATGATTTGGAGTTGGCGACAATAGTTTTTGTGCTTAAGATTTGGAGGTATTTTGTTTATGGTGTGCATTATGATATTTTTTACAAATCATCACAGTCTTCAGTATCTGATGACCCAATAAGATCTTAATACTAGGTAGCATAGATGGATGTAATTTCTTAAGGATTATGACATTTCTATTTCATATCACACGGGTAAGAAGAATATGGTAGCTAATGCCTTGTGCTGAAAGATAGTGAGTATGGGTAGTTTGGCCTGTATTTTAGTTTCTAAGAGGTCGTTTCCATAGGACATTTAGTCCTTAGCGAACTTGATAGTCCGACTTTATATTTGAGATCCTAGGAGGATTCGGTGTGGTCTTCATTTTTTTATCAGGTTTGGAATTGCCAGTTTGAGGATACAAGGCTTTGCATCCTTTATGATTAGGTGTTAAGTGGTGAGTCTAAGAGGTCTACCATTAATTCTGAGGGCATCTTGAGATTGAATAGGCATATTTATGTTCAGAGGATCGATAATTTAATTTGAGTTATTTTGCACAAGGCTCAAAGTTCTTGATATTCTATTCATCTGGTACAACTAAGATGTATAGAGATTTGAGATATTATTATTGGTAGAGCAGCATGAAAAGAGATATGGTACACTTTGTAGCTTATTACTTATGTTGTCAGCAAGTAAAGGTTGTGCATCAGCATCCCAGCAGATTGATTCAAAGATCAGCTATTCCCTTGTGGAAGTAGGATCAGATTACCATGGACTTCCTTTGTGGGTTACCTCACACTTACAGTGGTTCGATGATATTTGGGTCATTGTAGATCGGTTGACCAAGTATCATATTTTATTCCTATTCAGATATCTTTCAGTGCCAAGAGGTTGGCTAGTATCTATGTGTGTGAGATATTTAATTTTCATGGTCTGCCCATATCTATAATTTTATATTGGGGTTTTGTCTTCACCTTTAGATTTTGGTGAGATTTTAGGAGGATTTGGTCACTCAGGTGTATCTTAGTATACCCTTCCATCCACAAACTGATGGCTAGTCGAAGTAGACTATTCAGGTTCTTGAAGATATACTCCAAGCCTATGTTATGAATTTTGGAGATCAAGGGGATCAATACTTAGCCTTAGCAGAGTTCACATATAGTACTAGTTATCATTCGAGTTTTGAGATATTACTGCTATTGCCACCTCTACTTCATATTGTTGTTACTATTATAATTATTTTGACATTGATTGATTCTTACATGACATGCGGCTAGACTAGTGATTTCTAGCTAGTATCCTTTATTATGATTCCTGTCCAATTTGCTTAGATGGACACCTTGATTGGTTTATTTCTCTTCTCTATTGGTAAGGTTAGATCGGTTACTGAGTGGGATGTGAAAGTAAAGGTAGGTTTGGCCTTCCATGGCTCTGTTGTTATTTTTGCATTAGCGATCTTTTTTCTATAGTCTATTTTATTATTGATAATTTTGAGGTTTGAGATTCTGATTAGACTGGTTCATCTTCTGGTAGTAGTCATGATCTTTTTGTTAATGATGATATTGGTACTCCATTCTTTCTATGGTATGGTTCATGGTCTAGTTGAGTTGAGGTTAGTTTAAATAGGTGAATTTAGCAATTTTTTATTTCAATATTTGTTTGGCCTAATATGACTTTGTTGGTTGCTTTTGCTTGGTGGTATGTGCTTGTGTATTAGTGTAAGTAATCAAAGTATGTGTCTTTTGGAAGTGAGTATTCACTACCGTATATTGAGTATTAGTTTGCGTAGATTCAGTCTAAGATTATATTCTTTTGTCTTGCTCGAGATTTGACCATCATTAGGGTTCCTTGTAGTCCCATAAGTTCTTGGTTATGCATTGGTGTACTGTGCCCATCAAAATATGTGGATTTGATTGCTCGTATCTCTATTTGGTGGATTTACTCCATTGTGATTATGTTCTTATGATATATTTGAGTTTTAGCCTCTGCAGGACAAATGGGTATGTACTTATTCCTTGTAGATTTTAGAGGGTGAATGCTTATTTGTCAATAAGATTGGTCTGAATAGTTGGGCTGAGTGGTTAGCTCCAGTGTTGAGATTATGGATAGGGATAGGGTAACTTGGTTGTGACCCCATTTTAGAGTTTGAATCAATTGAGCCTTCGTTGACAGGCGGACTAGGCCCATTCATTACCTACAAGATTAGTTTTCTTCAGTTCAGGGAAATTGCACCTGATGGGTACTTGAAAGATAGTCCGTTGACACATGGTGTTGGTTTCTACTGCTTTGACCTTACTTCTCAGTGTTAGAATTTTAATAGTCTATTAGAAGAAATAGTGTATTATAATTGGGCTTAGCATGGTTTTACCCACAGTTGGTAGGGCATCTTGGAATGAATCATTTAGTTTTGAAAAATTGTACTTTGGACTCATGACTATTAGTTTCAAGGATCATCTAGACTAGTTATTGGCTTTAGCTGAGATTACAAATATGAGCCACCATAATTTTTAAAACACCCTGGTTTCTGGTCTTTAGAAAATTTCCTTGATTTTTGGTTTCTGAGAAAGATATGACTTAGGTAAATGAGTTGTACACTTAGGTATGGGTGGTATGGTCCAGTCATATGCTAGACAGTGTTGGTTGGTGAGATTGATATAGTTTATGGAATAGGTACGATTTGGGTGGTACGAGTCATATAGTTGGGTATGGGTTGTTTACTTACTTCACTTAACCTTAGACTTGGTAACATAAGTTAGATTTGAGTGCGAATGGCTCACCACAATCCGTAAGCCAGGGTATACCCACGACTCATGTGGTGGTCAGTATTTAAACCTCCTAGATTCAATTCTGTCAGGGGTACGATTTATGGCTACTAGTCATGTACTTGAATACGACTTGGGTTTAGATATGTCGTACCTTGGACAGTGTTGGGTCCAAAGAGGAAAGCCTAAGGTAGGAAAGATGGGTACCACTCGTAAAGGATGGGTACGACTCGTAAGGGTCTGTCGTACCCTATGATGGGAATTTAATATAGTTTAAGTAAGTGAAATCTGGACATTTCCTCACTTATCCTAATAAGGTCCCATGACTTATATTGCACTTGGGAGGTTATTTGCCCTATTATATTCTTAAACACTTGGGAAAACACTCTTAAATCCTCTCTAGAGTTCTTGGGCAAAGGAAGCTAGGGTTTCATCTTAAGGAGTAAATTGGGGCTTGTCTTGTTGATTTGTCTCCATCCTCAACTTGGTTTAAGGTATGTTCTCCCTCTCATTGTTAGTTCCAACTAAAGGCATAGTTTTATACAATGTTTTCCTGATTTGAATGTTCTCTGATTTTGGGTTTTCAAATGTGATTTTGGTTATAAATGCTTGGTTATGGTTTTTTCATGTTTTAATTATGCTTTTATATGTATTAATGATGGTTTTAGATAATTGGTTGCATGGGAATGGTTCTTTGGTAATGGACTTTGGTTTTGGAAATACTATGCCCCGAATGTGTTTGATAAAATGCCTATAATGTTTTCACTATATTATTTGATTTTCAATGGAACACATGTATGGTTTAAACCTTGTAATGGAACCCTAAATGATATGAATGTTTTAAATGGTTTTGAATGAATTGAAAAGGCCTTGGTCGCTATGGTTTTGGTTTAATTAGAAATCACGTAGGGTACATGGGAATCCCATAAGGATTGGCTAAGGACAATACTTGTAAGTTATAGTCGGTATAACGATACCACTACTAATAGCCTTGGTTAATAATAATGGAATAATGGTTCGGTTGGAAAATTATTTTGATTGGGATTAAAAGAGAGCAGTGTGTAGCAAAATTATGGAAGGTGGAGGTCCTAGGGGATCAAAACTATAAACTCATATTTGCTGATGTGAGGTTTGGTCCTAGTGACCGTGTACATGATGTCATACTTTATTTTTTGGAGGATGTACTAGTCATCCTAGGTTTTCTTCCCTGATCGTGCAGCTTCATATACTGGGGCCCTTTCAGTAAGGGGGCTGAACCCATATAGCCCATGGGTGGTTTAGGACGGCAGAGCTACACAACTCAAGTAAAGGTTTTAAATGGCATACTAAACTCGATTACCTTTCCCGACATTGTTATATATATATATATGGTTTGTGTACATATGGATGGTTTTACTTGGTTTTATAAATGGCATTATTTTATCCTTATCCTGAGTTCATGCTACCCCTCCTTCTTAGTATTCGGACATTCGGGGGTCAACTTTAGATTGAAGTGGTGAGCTTTCATCAATTCAAGTGGGTCCATTTTATGGATGTTATTTCATACTCTGGATTATTTATGGATATTGGCTTTGGCTATGGTTGGGAGTATATCCCAATCAGATATTTGTATTCTTTTGGTTAGAGTCTTTTGTGGAACTACTGTGGGATGGAATAAGCGGGATCGATACTCGTATCAGCCTTAGTATTAGCATTGATATTAGGGCTAACCTCATTGGACAAAATTGCTCTCTATTCCATCATATTTTATTTTGGGATTATATATATAATTATTAATGGAACTTATTTGGTTATGGTTGGATCTATAGTTTGGTTTGGCTTGGTATGGTTGGACGGTTGGTATAGGGCAGTCAGACTCGGTTGGGTTGGTCTCGGTAATAGACCTATCCCAGAGTCTTTAATATGGATAGTTACACTATCTTGCTATATGTTCAAAATTTAGACAACTCATGGAAGCCAGCTGGAGGTTGGGTTGGGTAACGGGGGTGGTCTTTTGTCCCAGTCGGTCTTGGGACGCTCATTACGACAATGCCCCAAGTCAGGTCAGATCGTGTCAAGTTAGTATTAGAGCTTTAGGTTCATGGTCAATTGGGTGTCCATAAAGTCATGTCTAGTAGAGTCTCTTTTAAGGATGTGTAGTGCACCATACTTATAAGAGAGAGACTACAGGGCATTTAGAAATATTTCACTTTCTTTATATTCTATTTTCAAGCTTGGAGTCTAAGTCCTGGAATCTTCTCTAATCCTTGTTTGTTTTTCTTTTAGATCATGCCTCATAAATCTAGAACACAAGAAAACTCTTCAGTCCCACTTAGGGACAATTTTGATGGGGTACATCCAATGTCTGGAGTTCATCTTCGATCTCAGTGTCCTATCCCTGATTGTTTTAGAGTTCCTCCGATTGCTACTAATCCTCATTAGGATGAGGTGAATAATATGGAATTTTACCAGTCTATTCATACTATTTCTCAGTTGGTTGCTACTCAAGCTGAGCAGGATATGTCTGGTGGATTATCTGTTGAGGCCACAAAGGTTGGCCAATTTATGAAACTGAATCCTCCTAGCTTTACTGGTGTGAAGGTAGAGGAGGATCCTTATGGTTTTTTGGATGAAATACAGAAGATAATCAAGGTGATATAGGCCACAAATATAGAAGGTGTAAAATTCACAACTTATCAACTCAAGGATATTGCGCACCAATGGTACGAAGAGTGGGATAAGGATAGAGGTAATGTGGAGGAGTTGTCCTTATGGGATGCCTTTTCTGGTGCTTTTCTGGATTATTTCTTTCCTCAAGAGCTAAGAGAAGTAAAGATGGAGGAGTTTGTGAATCCTAAGCAAGGGATAATGTCTATTAAGGAATATGCCTTAAAATTTTATCAGTTGTCAAGGTATGCTACTGATTTGGTGCTGACATTAGAGCAAGGATGAGAAAGTTCACTTCTGGGCTAGCACGAGATTTGATCTTACAAAGTAAGGTTGCTTTGCTGATCAAGGATATGGACATTTTGAGGTTAGTTGTCTACATGCAGTAGTTGGAGGATGAGAAAAGTAAACAGGTAGAGTTCGGAGATAAGTAGGGTAAGAGGAGCATATTTTTTTATGAGGGAGGTGCTCAGTCGCAAGGTGGTCAAGATGGAGGCAAATGACCAAAAAAGAAGTAGAGGAGTTCTAGTTCCTTCTCTACTAGAAGCGCTTCTTACCTGAAGCAGTCGGGTCACAGGCGTCCGCAAGGTGGTGGTAACTTCTAGGCATAGGGTGCCCAATATCAGGCGAGTGGGGATAAGTGTTTTAAATATTACCAGTCAAGCTATATGCTCAGAAATTGTCTGGGTTGTAAAGGAGCTTCTAGAGCGGTCAAAGCTTCGGTGCTTCATCTTCTGCTCCTACGCCTAGTGGTGCGGCTTCGGTGTCTGTCTTACTTCTGGTACAAGGATAGGCCGGAATAGGTTATATGTTCTTTCATCTCGGCAAGAATCTGAGGCATCACCTAATGTCGTTACTGGTATGTTATAACTCTTTTCTCGTGACGTGTATTGTTTGATTGATTCAGGGTCCACTCTTTCTTATGTGACCTTATTCGTAGCTGTATGTTTTGGTTTTGATCCTAAGGTTGTTTCGGATCCTTTTTCTATTTCTACCCCGGTAGGTGACTCAATTATTGCTAAAAGAGCCTATAGGGAAGTTATGGTATCTGTTGGTAGCAAGCAGACCTTGGTAGATCTGTTTAAGCTGAATATGGTGGATTTTGATGTTATTCTGAGGATGGATTGGTTATATTTTGGTTACGCTTCCTTATATTATCAGACTTGTAAGATTGTCTATAGGTTCCCTAGTGAACGAATTATAGAGTGGGAGGGTCATTCCCTAGCTCCTAGGGGAAGGTTTATTTCTTATCTTAGAGCTTATATATTAATCTTTAAAGGGTGTCGTTATTACTTGGTTTGGATTAAAGATTTTAACTCGGAGGGTCCTTCTTTACATTTACTTTCAATCGTAAATGAGTTTCCTGAAGTTTTTCCAGACAAACCTTCCTGGTGTTCCTCTAGATAGGGAAATCGAGTTTGAAATTTATTTGGTTTTAGACACTCGTCCAATATTTATTCCTCCTTATAGAATGGCTCTGGCTAAGTTGAGGAAACTCAAGAAGCAACTTAAGGATCTTTTGGATAAGGGTTTTATTCATCCTAGTGTATCCACATGGGGTACACCGGTGTTGTTTGTGCACAAGAAGGATGGTTCCCTTCAAATGTACAATGACTAACGGCAGTTGAATAAGGTAATGGTCAAGAAAAAGTATCATCTTCCAAGGATAGATGTCTTGTTTGATCAGTTGCAAGGTGTCAAGTTCTTCTTTAAGATAGATCTTCGATCTGGGTATCATCAGCTTAAGATTAGGGAGGTAGATATCCCTAAGATAGCTTTTTGCCCTTGGTATGGGCATTTTGAATTCTTGGTGATGTCATTTGGTTTGACTAATGCCCTAACAGTATTTATGGATTTGATGAACAGGGTTTTTAGGCAGTTCATGGATCTCTTTTTCATTGTATTTATTGATGAGATTTTGGTATTCCAAAAGTGAGGTGGATTATACAAATCACCTCCGTGTAGTATTATAAACCATGAAAGAACAACAGTTATATGCTAAGTTCTCTAAATGTGAGTTTTGGTTGAATATTTTGACTTTTCTTGGTCATATTATTTTTAGTGGGGGGATTGTGGTGGATCCTAAATAGGTGGTGGTGGTTAAAAGGTGGCCTAAACCTATGAATCCAACTGACATTTGGATCTTCTTGGGTTTGGCTGGGTATTATTGATGGTTTGTGGAGAGCTTTTCGATGATAGCTGCTTCATTGACTAAGTTGACTTAGAAAAAGGTGAAGTTTTCTTAGTCGAATGCTTGCGAGGGGATTTTCAAAAAGTTGAAAGATAAGCTAACTTTAACTTCGATTTTGACATTGTGTGAGGGCAGTTGAGGGGTTTGTGGTTTATTATGATGTATCTAGGGTGGGACTTGGTTGTGTTTTGATGTAGCATGGGAGGGTAATTGCCTACTCTTCTGGGCAGTTGAAGGTGTATGAGAGGAATTATCCTACTCATGATTTAGAGCTATTAGTAGTGGTTTTTTCTTTGAAAATCTGGTGGAATTATCTATATGGAGTGTACATTGATAACGCTCAATCTACAGCTCTCGTGGGAGTGTAAAGCGGTCGTTAGCAAATATAGAACCCAACCTGGGTTGGGTATCGATCCCACAGAGAATAGCTTGGCCAACAAGCAAGAGAAATTACTAGACTTTTAGTGCAAGTCTCGTAGGAAAGGGGGGATTGTAGTATGTAACCAAAACAAGAATGTAAGAACTGAAAATAGCAAAATAAAGAGAGATTGTCACGTGTGTTGTAAACAATGAGAATTGAGGCGTTGGGGTTATGTCCACCTTCTGAGGTATACGTCTCTATTGGCTATGAGTGTGTAGAGTCTTGACATGTAATTGCTTATAGAGAATTGTAGTCGATGGTAAATCCAAGCGTCTCTCGACCTAAACAAGGACTATTTCACTTTAACTCTCTCGAGCTTAAAGCGTGACTAACGGTACGAATTCTCCAAGAAGTTAGTCCAGGTACGGCACTAGCTTTTTAATAGGAAAGGGTGTCCTACTACCTTGACATTATCTCTTTTCCAGACAAATAACTTTTCTCTCGAACAAGTCAGATGTTAGACTGGCGTTGGTCTATGCGTCTTCTTTTCTAGACAAATAACCTTTCTCTCGAACAGGTTAGATGTTAGAATGGCGTGTTCTTGTGTTTGAACCGCAAAGAATGTAGATTTAAGATGAAGAGAATAATGATATAAGCAATATACTTGTCTTGAACTCACAAACTCATAGCTATAGATAGTAACTCATTCGGCTTCCATAACCCCAACTAAGAGATTTAGTTACCCATGAATGCGAAGGATATCACGCTTTGCATGGTGGATGGCGTGAATAGTAGGTGTTTGGCGTGTGGTTTTAGTGATTCCGTAGCAAGTAACGATTCTCTTGTTGTGGAATTTAAGAGTAGAAGAATGAAGAATTGAGAATGGGTTGTAGGAAGATGTCTTAATTGTAAGGAGATGAATGAATTGTCAGAATGTCTCCTCTCCTCTCCTTGAAAATCTCTAACATGATAGGGTATTTATAATACTCCTATCCTACTCCTACTAAACTAATAAAATAAATAACCAAATCCTAATATACTAATGAAATCCTTGACCCAATTGTACTAGGGTAAGGTTACAAAATTATAATCCAAATAGAATGATGAAACACATAACCTAATTGCACTAGGTTAATGTATTATGGCAAAAATCCAGCTTTGTGTCTGTAAGTCCCAAAGTCTTCAGAAATGCTGTTTTAGCCCGGGACAGATTTTCCATGCAGCAGATTTAGTCCTTTATGCGTCCAGCTCCTTTCCATCTCGTTTGTGAGCTTTCTTTTGCGTCAAGTAAGCCATAAATTGCTGTATTTTGCATCATTTATACCTGAAACTTTCCTAATCACATTTGTTAGCTCATTTACAGGAAAAAGGACTAAAAGTGTACGAAATAGATAATTAGTTCTCGAAACTAGGCTAAAATATGGGCAAAATATATTGATATAGGCGCGTAATTTCGCCTATCATCATACATAGACATCTTTTATGATGATAAGAGTCTATAGTATGTGTTCACTCAGTAGGAGCTAAATCTCAGGTAGAGGAGATGGTTGGATCTTCTTAAGGACTATGACATAAGTCTTCACTATCACCTAGGTAAGGCTAATGTGGTTGTTAATGCTCTTAGCAGGTTATCTATGGTGGAGGAAGAAAAATGGGAATTGGTAGAAGATATTCATCGCTTGGCTAATCTTGGAGTTCATCTTTTGGACTCCAAAGATGGTGGTGTGATGGTACAGGAAGTGATTCGATTATCTCTTGGTGCAAAGATTAAGAAAAAGTAAGTGCTAGATCCTATCTTGATGAAAATCAAGAGTAATATGGGTATGCAGAAGGTAATGGTGCTTGATATCAGTGGCAATGATACTTTATGTTACCAAGGGAGATTGTGTATTCCTAATGTCGATGGTTTGTAGCAAAGGATTTTGGCTGAGGTGCATGAATAGTGCTACGTTATACATCCCAGATCGACAAAGATGTATCATAATCTAAAGGAGATGTACTGGTGGAATGGTATGAAAAATAACGTGGCTAATTTTGGCGCCAAGTACTTGGTGTTTCAACAATTTAAAGTTGATCAGATGAGACCTATTGGGTTGTATCAAGAGATTGTTTTTCCCGAATTGAAATATAAGGTAATCAATATGGATTTCTTTACCGGTCTTCATCAATATAGGAATTAATATGATTCAATTTAGTTTATCGTGGATAGGATGACAAAGTCTGCTCACTTTTTTCCAGTGAGGACTACCTTTTTGGTGGAGAATTATGCGAAGTTATATCTTCAGGAGATTGTGAAGTTGCATGAGGTACCTGTTTCAATTATCTCTGATCGTGGTATGAAGTTTTAATTTCATTTTGGTGGTTTTTTCAGAAGGGATTGAGTACTAAGATGAGTTTAAGTACTAATTTCCATCCTCAAATGAATAGGCAAGTGGAAAAAAAATTCCGACATTGGAGGATATGCTTCGAGCATGTGTGGTTGATTATTGTGGCAGTTGGGCTGAGCATCTACCTTTGGTAGAGTTTTCTTACAATAATAGCTATCATTCTAGTATTGGTATGACATCTTTTGAGGCATTATATGGTAGTAGGTGTAGATATCATATTGGTTGGTTCGAGCTTGGTGAGACGGATATGTTCGGTCTAAATTTGGTCTATCAGGCTATTGAAAAGGTGAAGGTTATTCGGGATAGGCTTAAGGCTGCCTAAAGTCGCCAAAAGTCCTATGCAAATGTAAGGTGTAGAGACTTGGAGTTTGAGGTTAGAGATAAAGTATTCCTTAAGGTATCTCCCATGAAAAGAGTAATGCAGTTTGGAAAAAAGGGGAAGCTCAGTCCCTGGTATATTGGTCCTTATGCGGTTTTATGGAGGATTGGAAATGTTGCTTATGAATTGGAGTTGTCTCCTAGTTTGAACTACATTCATCTAGTATTTCATGTTTCCATGTTGAGTAAATGTCTTGGTGATCCTTCTTCGATTGTTCCTTTGGTGGGGTTAGGTATCTCGTACTCTCTGTCTTATGAAAAGGTCCCGATTGAGATCTTGTATAGGCAGGTTCATCAGTTGTGAACCAAGGATATGGCTTTAGTTAAGGTTCTATGGTGGAACCATAAGGTGGAAGAAGATACATGGGAAACAGAGGAGGATACGAAGTCCAAGTACTGCATTTGTTTTCTGCTTTAGGGATTCGTGCGAAATGTATGTGTCTTCAACACATATTTATTTTCTAAGTTTTTTAAAGTAAAGATTAATATCTTTGACTCTTTTTTTCGAACTTTGTTAAAGATTGGAAATATATTTGATAATGCAAATAACTCATGTGTGTGGTTACCCCTTCCTTGTCCGTCATCGGGGATGAATGTTCCTAGTGGGGGAGACTGAAACACCCTAGTTTCTGGACCTTAGAAAATTTCCTTGAGTTTTGGTTTTTGGGCAAGATACAACTTAGGTGAATGAGTCATACACTTAGGTATGAGTGTTATGGTCCAATCGTATACTGACCAGAGTTGGTTGGTGGGACGAGTCGTATAGTTGGGTACGAGTTGTTTGGTTACATCATTTAACCTTAGACTTGGTAACTTAAGTTGGATCTGAGTATGAGTGGCTCACCATGAGCCATAAGCCAGGGTGCGAGTCGTACCCAAGACTCGTATGGTATTCTGTGTTCAGACCTCTTGGATTCTATTTTGTCAGAGGTACGGTTTATGGGTACTAGTCGTACACTTGAATACGACTTAGGTTTAGGTGTGTCGTACCTTGGACAATGTTAGGTCCAAGGGGGAAAGCCTAAGGTAGGAGAGGTGGGTACCACTTATACAGGATAGGATCGACTCGTAAGGGTCAATCGTACCCTATGACGGGAATTTAATATAGTTTAAGTGAGGGCAATCTAGATATTTCCCCATTTATCTTAATAAGGCCCTGCGACTTATACTGCCCTTGGGAGGTTATTTTCCCTATTATTCTACTCTTAAACACTTGGAAAAACACTTAAATCCTCTCTAGAGTTCTTGGGCAAGGAAAGCTAGGGTCATCTTAAGTAATAAATTATGGCTTGTCTTGGTGATTTCTTTCCATCATCATCTTGGTTTAAGGCATGTTTTCTTCCCTCATTGTTAGTTCCAACTAAAGGCATGGTTTTATACAATGTTTTCATGATTTGAGTGTTCTATGATTTTGGATTTTCAAATATGATTTTGGTTATTAATGCTTGGTTATGGTTTTTCCATGTTTTAATTATGCTTTTATATACATTAATGGTGGTTTCGGATAATTGGTTGCATGAGAATGGTTCTTTGGTAATGGACTTTGGTTTTGGAAATACTATGCCTCGAATGTGTTTGATAAAATACCTATAACAATGTTTTCACTATATTATTGGATTTTCAATGGAACATATACATGGTTTAAACCTTGTAATGGAACCCTAAATGATATGAAGGTTTTAAATGGTTTTGAATGGATTGAAAAGGCCTTGGTATCCATGGTTTTGGTTTAATTAGAAATCACGTGGGGTACATGGGAATCCCATAGGGATTTGCTAAGGACTATACTTGTAAGTTATAGTTGGTATGACGATACCACTACTAATAGCCTTGATTAATAATAATGGAATAATGGTTTGGTTGGAAAATGGTTTTAATTGGGCTTAAAAGGGTGGTGTATAACAAAGCTGTGGAAGGTGGAGGTCCTGGGGGATCAAAACTGTAAACTCATATTTGTCGATGTGAGGTTTGGTCCTAGTGACCGTGTGCATGATATCATACTTTATATTTTGGGAGATGTGCTAGTCATCCCAGGTTTCTTCCCTATTCGTGCAGCTTCACGCATTGGGGCCCTTTCAGCAGGGGGAGCTTAACCCATATAGACCGTTGGTGGTTTAGGACAATAGAGCTACACAACCTAGGTAAAGGTTTTAAATGGCATGCTAAACCTGATTTTCTTTTCTGGCATGGTTTTTGTGCTATGGATGGTTTTACTTGGTTTTATAAATGGCATTATTTTATCTTTATCCTGAGTTTATGCTAGCGTTCACCCGCTAACCTATTTTTAGGCGGCTGTATCCCCACGAGATGTAGGAACCAACCATTCTACCCCTCCTACTTAGCATTCAAATATTTGGGGTTCATCTTTGGATTGAAGTGGTGAGCTTTCATCTATTCAGAAGGCTCCATTTCATGGATGTTATTTTATACTCTGGATTATTTATGGATATTGGTTTTGGCTTTGGTTGGGGGCATGTCCCAACTTGATATTTTTATTCTTTTGGTTAGAGGTTTTTGTGGAATACTATGGGTTGGAATAGGTGGGATCGGTACTGGTGTCAGTATCAATATTGGAATTGTTATTAGTGTTAACTTCATTGAACAAAATTTTTCATTGTTCCATCGTATTTATTTTGGGATTATATATTTAATTGTTAATGAAAATTATTTGGCTCTAGTTAGATCTATGTTTTGGTTTGGCTTGGTATGGTTGGACGGCGTGGGACCTTATAAGGAAATGTGTGTATACTAGTTCGTGCAAATTTTGGGTGGGTCGGATTTATTTGTTCAAGATTAGTTGTGATGTGATTATACGAACAATACATGGATGATGTTGAAGAGATATTTAGTATTTCAGAGTAGACAACATGTTTGGAAAGACAAGGAAATCTTAGATTTAAAGTTTGGAGTTGGCTGTATGGTTCATCCATTAGGTTGTCTTTAGCTTGGTCAACTATTTTCTTTATTGTGTTCGTATCGTGTGATGCTGGTATACTTTGATTTGGGTCTTACATACTTCAGTCGATATCGGTTTAGTTGGAGGTTAGTTAGATTTTGAAGATAAGCTAGTGGTTATTTTGAGCAATGGGGGTAAGGAAGGTGAAATCTAGGAAATTCCTTTATCTTATGTTCGTTAGAGGCATTATTTTGTTCAAGAGGGTGTCCAAGGATAGTGGATGTTGTAATGACCCTCTACGTCATTTTTTAATTTTCATGCATTTTTAGCATTTCGAGCTTTCAAATAGTTCTAGTCATTATTTATGACCTTCTAGTATCAGGTGATTCAATTTATGGGTAATTCACTTAAGGATTTCATTAATACGGAGTATATATAGAAATGCTTAATTTAAATTAGAGTTTGGTAAATTTGTAATTCTATTTTTTATTGCCTTTCTAAAATGTTTTTGATATTTATGAAAATTCTTTATTTATGATATATTTATACTATTTTATAAAAGTTTTATAATTTATTTATATTTCAAAAGGGGATAGTGAATCTAGTTATGTTGAAAAAATCTTATTATATAATAGACATTTTATTCAAAATAATTTTCTATTAGTTATGGTATATTGGAAATGTTGTATTTATTTTATCATGAACCTATGCTATACCAGAGTACATACTTAATATGGACCTTGTCCAATGTAATGGATAAATCCAACTATGGTATTGTCAGCACAACATTCCAAGTGGAATAATTAGGAGTCTACACCAAATGTCCATAATAAATGGCCACGTTTTGACATTATGATATAATCTGTAGTGAACAAATTGTTCAATTGCAAATTGACCTTTGTTTTTCATATTTTTCACAAGATAATACACCATTTTTGCTCATTCAAATCTTAGTGCATACATTCAAAATAGATAAGTAGGCATAATACATTGTTGCACCAGATAAATCTACTCATATATGTATTTTAAAGAGGCGCTAGAATAAAATTCATACTTTTGATGCGGTATTTGATCATCAAAATAAAATTAACTATCTTTATCAAGTTATTCATGTTCGGGTTCAATTGTGAAGCTCGGACATAGGAGGATTTTTCCTGAATCCTTGAGGTTCTTGGTGTTGCAGTTTACGGAGATTATGTAAAGGGGACGAGCAGCTAGTGGCTAGCTTGAGGCTGTTGTTTGACATCTGGGTAGGCTTCCAACTACTTTCTCTATGATATTATATTGTATATTTCTCATGCTAGGTAGGGATTATTGTTATGTTTTTACCTAAAATATATCATGACTTGACCTAATTAAGGGATTTAAAATAAAAATGTTACCCGAACCTTAACCTAGAATACTTGTTAAGTCCATAGGATCCTATTGCTCCTGGTTATAGACTTGATTAACCATAGATTTGCATAAAGGATCTTTAGTAAAATACTTACCATATTACTTAATATTTTGGACGATATTTCCCGATTAAACCATTTTGGTAGCTCTATACCCTTGTTTATCCTAGTTTTCCATATTTTGGCATTAATATCTCATTGAGTTATTTATTGCTAGTCCCAAGGCCATGGTTACAATGCCAGTTAAACTCCAAGTAAGTACTTTAATCTTTAAATGAGTGTGCCTAGTATTTTTGGATACTGGTGATGACTTGCATACATTTAGATGCATTTACATTTACTTAGTGGTTCCTATCAGAACCTTGATTATACTACTATTTTCTAAAAAAGGATTTTCCCCACTTTTTCTTATCTTTTAAAATTGTTTCTTTGAAAATGAAAGTTGTACTACCCTTATTATTCGACTATGATATTTTTAAACTAAATATACCAATTGAAGATTTGACCAAGGCTTATTCTAGTCCATTATTGATTCACTAATTTTGCTACTACATGTTTCACTACGGTCTCAGGAGAATTTGGCAATTTTTACATTATTAAAATATTTTAGTCCCAGATTCAATCTCAGGCAATATGCTTATAGATTTATACTCATTTAGCCTCGGTTCAAGTTCGAGCAATTATTAAACTCTTATTTCTCTCTAGTATTAGATGGGGTAGATTGGTTATGATGGTTACTGAAAGTCCTGGTTAGGGGACAGGCAGTGTATATGAATATCTCAAGTCCCCTATGGAATCTTTTGTTAGATGAGTCATGGTATCAGAGAAGGATGATTGTCGTTGGTGCCTTTGTGAGCCACTGAGCTGGAGAAGGTATGTACAAATGGCACATTATGGAACTAATTGGTTTCTGGTACTGGATTATCCTTTCAGTCATTCACGATTATGCATTGCCTACCACCAGTATGATTATTCGATGTTTGTATCTATCGATCTTATGTGGTGATGTATAGGTACAAGTTATGATTGTTATTTTGTTGAGTGTTTGTTTATGCTTTCCAAGCTTATGGGGACCTGGGTAGGCTATTTTTTGGAATAGATGATTATATATTTACTGATTATTATTGTATAGTTCATGGCAGATTGGTTGAAGATTCTTACTCGCAGTTATAGGTCTCTCAAGTTCATTTATTCTTTACTACAGTAAAAATTAATTATCGTTAGACTGTCACTTTATTTATTATACTATCGTATATGGACTAGTTACTCACGAAAATGTGCTTTGTCCCTGATTACGGGTAGTACTTGATATTTTACTTTTACTTTTTCATTAGCACTTTTAATTTTCATTTCTTAAGTAGTTTCCTATAGGTATATTCATGTTTTACATGTTATTTATACCTCTATTATCTTTGAGCTCAATCGGTCGATGCCTAATGATTATCTCGTGTTTGGTACTTATAATGTACTTCTACGGCCTGCAGATCATAGTACGAGTTCTCGCCATTGATGTGTCCATAGTGAGTATAGATATAGATTAGAGGTTCAGGGTGATCTCCTGATGTCTAAAGTTATCCTTGCTCTCCCTCTTACAATTAGACTAATCTTTATTTTTTTTTATATCAAACACGCACGACTTTGTATATATTTACTATGGATTCTACTTTATACTCTTATTGTATTAGAAACTCTTACTGATCTCACCAAGGTTTGAAAATGCGTTTACTTCCATCTTACCTCTTATTCTCTTTTATTTTGTCTTGCTTTCATTTTCTTATTATGCTGTTATTAAATGTTTCCGACTATGGGTTGGCTTACCTACTGGTGGATTTTGGTAGGTGCCATCATGACCTTTGAATTAGGTCATGACTTCCCACCGGAAAACATTATTTTTGAAATAAAATTAGACACCTTTATAAAAATCCTCTCCGGGAACACGAGCTAGAGAGGAGAGTTGAGACATGAGATACAATATATCAATTGTGAACCCCCCCTTTTAAGTCCTTTTTGGTAGCTGTTAGCTCAATGGTTGTATACAGAAAGTCATGTGATGGCGTTCACCATTCATTCCATCCCCTTTGCATTGCATACATATCTTTCTTGTTTTCTGTAGTTTCCTTGACAGGGGTTTGGTTGACATGTATTTCTCTTTTTATCTGTGTTATTACTATTTATATGTATATATATATTAGAACTATTAGTGGAGACAGTGTGAGATACCATTTGGGACTTTTCTGCTTGCAGGCAACGTTCTCCTAGTATATTTTACTTATCTTATTTTCTGTTTTTCTTAGTCGACCTGTGATACCTAGTAACTACAAGTGGACTGCACTCATCTCATACCTTGCCCATTTGGTGTATATCCTAGCACGAGTATGACCCACGAAGGTTCATTCGTTCAGTAAAGTTGGTGATACTTTGAGGTACTGACCACCCTAGGCTTATCACAGTAGACTCCAGGCCCTTTCTATCGATGGGTTGTCTTAATTCTTATTTTAGAGGCATACAACGTATTTTCAGTTCTGAATTCTTTATTAGATGCTCCTATGTTGTGACACCAGATTTTGAGATTGGATTGTATGGATTTCTTTCATATTCCATTTGTGATTATATTTCAGGTTTGGCTTCACTTCGTTCTAGATATCTCGCGTGAGAGTTCTTTTACTGTATTTGCATTTTTAGTTATTATTTTGGGTGATTGGACTTATTTATCAAGGATGGATCGCAATAAGTGCCATCATGACATATTTTTGGATCGTGACATTTTAGAGGCACTGATAGTCATAATTCTAATGTCATCATTGTTTTAAATTGATAAAATATTATCTTGTGAACAATAATTAAATGTATGCTTATGCTTGATTGGCATAAGTTGTCAAATAAAAATTTATCAAAAGAAACCTTGTAGAAGTACAAATATTGATCCAAAAATTTATGATAGAGTTGTTGTCACTACTTTCATCAAACTCACTTGTGCCTGCAAAATAACAATTAGTTTAGTGTGTATGTGGTTGTGATGTGTGTGTGTGGGGGGGGGGGGGGGGGGGGTAAATCAACAAGAAATAATATTTCAAGAATATTGTACCTATAATTAAACAAATATTTTCGATGGATTCTGCTATACATCTACTATCATGTTTTGTTTCTAGCTGATCTATTGTGCGGATAAAAATAATGATGCAAAAATTTTAAGAAATATTTTGTTCTGTTAGAAATGTATTTACATTATAGTGAATGTCTATCAAGATCTATCAAGATCTACCTTGATATCTATTAGGATTTGAAGCATCCGTCTTTTACTCAAACTAGGAGTAAATTTTCCCTATAAATAGAGGAATTTTGTTCATTGTATTTACAATCATATAATCTTTCATCCTCAAGAGAAGAAATAAGAATTACTCTCTCTTCTCTCTCTACTCTTGTTCTTTATTCTTTCTTTCTTTATAACATGTTATCAGCACGAGACTCTGCCGAACAAGGTGAGATTATAAATCTAAAGGATTTCAAGGTTAGTCATTCTTTATGTTATCTTTCTTTTGCTACTACTAATATAATTATTATTGGATTTGAGGAAAAATATATTTTAAATTTATTCCTTAAGAACAATATTATCAAAAATGATAATAATATATTGGATTCAAGTCCCATCAATTCATGCCTAAGACGCTTTTATATGGATCAAATATTGAGTTTGAATCTCAATACACCATATTGATGATATTGTGATGGATAAGGAAAAATAATGGGTGTTTGATGAAAAGTCATGAAGTTTGACCCATTGAATATGCTCCATTCCATGAAGTGAATGTGGTAGCAATATATGATAAGTCTGAAATATGACAACTTACTTCATTCTTGAGGTGTATGGAGTAGCAGTGCATAATATGTCTGAAAAAAGACAAGTGATTGAATGCACTAATATATGCGTGGAGGGACAATATGATAATGATCATCAAAAGTGATGATATTTTCGCACGCTTATATGATTATAAGATATGCTAGAGAAAAAAAATTATATACATCATATTATGCCTTGATTTGCTTCTGAAGTAGCAAAATCTTGAAAAAGGTTATAAGCTATCATAATTTGATAGGCTTAAGGCACGATTATATTCCATTTCTGGGTAATGAGAAACTTATTAATGCAGTGCACTTGATTGTGATTGTATCACAACTCACCTCCGAAAGAGGTTGAATAATTTTGAAATCTACTTCTGAAGTAGTAAATCTGAAATTTATTCATGTAATAGTAAATCTAAAATTTACTAAAAAAAACACATATCATGGTAAACTTGGAGTTTACTAGATTAAAAGTGCATAAGTTGACATGAACGATTGCGATATCTAGAAGATGTGCATACTGAGTACTGAACATATATTAAAGAATTAGAAAATTCTTCATGAACTTTAATGTTGCTTGTTCTCATGATAAGTTGGTTGGACCAACTAATTTTGGGATTGGATCCCTCAAAATCTGAAAAGAATAAAAGGTGAATAAGCGCCCGTTCACCTATCATGTGATATGTTGAAAAGATGCAGCAATAAGATGATCACATATACATTCATGATCAGCCTACGTTTGATATTCATAAAGTTACTTGTTCAATATAAATTGAGCATAATTTTCAGATTGTGTAATCGAGATAATTCATCTTGATGATGATGGTTTAGCATTGAATGCTTTCCATAAATAGTTGAACCATTACTAATGAGAACAAAGTTTCATGTATTGGTATGAAATATGATATATTTTATACAATAGAACTTGTATGCATTAGACCAATGTATTATGATTATTTCTTCCCTCTCAATTGGTTCAAGGCCAGGAACTAACTATTCCATCTAATAGTTTTGATGTGCAGTATATGAGTAATAAATATACCATGATGCACAAAGATGGATTCCTCAAAGAATGGAGGATGTATGTTAGTTTTTCTAACATAAGGGGGAGATTATAAACAGCTATGAAATATGTTAGGAATTATCACTAGATCCTCATTCAAAAGATAATTCAAGTCAAATGCCGAAAGCATCTTATTTTTTGCTGCAAGTGCTCCTATTTTGTGTCCTTAAAGGATAAAGTCTATGCATGCGTGAAGCATAATAGACCAATCGGTTCCAAATAAAATAATTCTTGAAAAGGATAAGGAGCAAATAATCATGATAAAAAGGCAATGTGCTCTTGAAGAGCCTACAACATAACACTTCATGAAACCTTATGAGAGGTTCATGTACCTGAAAATAATGAAGTGATGAGATCTTAAAATGTTATGTCGCATTGTGAACCGAAATGAAATGATATATCATCAATATCTTTGACACAATATTGGCGTAATATTGTGAAAGATTACGAGGATTTGTATTCTACATATATTTAAGCATGCTGACGTAGAAACATTTATCAATGACATGAAAGGATGCATCTTGGTAAGTATAAAACTTATTTGATTTGCAGTTCAGATATTTGAGGATGTCACTCATGAAATGTTGAATATTGTCACTTGACAAAACTTATGTGAAAACTTTTAAGGAGTCAAACTGCTTGAAGCATATAAAAGTTTCTGGGAAACTTATTTATAATCCTTATATTGTATAAGCTTATTGCTTGAACATCATTGGAACTCTTGGAGAGTTTGCAAAGAAATAGATTATTTGTTGAAATTCAAAATATATCGAATTGAATTGGTTATGAAATACCATATCTTAGTGCAATTGATGCACTCATGTACCTTGCAAATAATATAAGGCCTATAGCCTTTTCAGTCAATTTGTTAGCAAGGTATATTTTTGCTCCTACTATGAGACATCAAAATGGGATAAAACACATGAGCTTATTTTATTCTAAAGATTGCAGTCCTGATCTTATTGGTCATGTTAATGTTGGGTACTTATCTGATCCGCATAAAGCTCGATCTCAAATAGGCTATGTGTTCATATGTGGTGGTACTTCCATATCTTGGAGATATATAACGCAGTCTATCGTAGCCACTTTATCGAATCATGCTGAGATAATAGCTATTCATGAAGCAAGCCGAGAATGTGCATGGTTGAGGTCCATGATACATCTCATTCGAGAAAAATGTGGTGTGAAATATGACAATCTACCCACAATTTTATACAGAGATAATTCAGCATACATAACACATCTTAAGGAAGGATTCATAAATGAAGATATAACGAAGCACATTTTGCCAAAGCTTTTCTACATACATGAACTACAAAAGAATGATGATATTAACGTGCAACAGATTTGTTCAAATGACAATGTGATTGATTTATTCACCAAATCTTCTCCAATTGCAACGTTCAAGAAGATGCTGCACAAGATCAGATGCAAAAGTTCAAGGATGTTCTCATTAGGGGGAGCAAATACGCGTTGTACTCTTTTTTTCCTTTCAAAGTTTTGTCCCACTGGGTTTTCCTTGTAAGGTTTTTAATAAGGCAGCCTATATGCGTATTGTTAGAGATGTGTACTCTTTTTCCTTGACTAGATTTTTTCCCACTGGGTTTTTTCTAGTAAGGTTTTAATGAGTCACATTATCTATCTAGACATTCAAGGGGAGGTGTTATAAATGTATTTACATGATAGTGAATGTCTATCAAGATCTATCAAGATCTACTTTGATATCTATTAGGATTTGAAGCATCCATCTTTTACTCAGTCCAGGAGTAAATTTCCCTTATAAATAGAGGGGTTTTGTTCATTGTATTTACAATCATATAATCTGTCATGTTCATTGTATTTACAATCATATAATCTCTCATCCTCAAGAGAAGAAATATGAATTACTCTCTCTACTCTTGTTCTTTATTCTTTCTTGCTTTATAACATGTTCTATTTGAAGAGATGTTAATTAATTACTACATTTTAAAAAAGTGTTACCTGCAGTGGGATATATGGTGATGAGTTTTGAATTTGAAAAAAAAAGATAAATTCCTAGACTGTGAAGAACTTGCAGTAGGAGCACAATATATGCAATTGCAAGAGATTCCTGCTACTCTCTTTCCTTTGTCTATCAAATCTTGAAATATACTTCCTTGCATATTTGTACTATAATAATAACGATAACAACAATAATAATATTAGCGGAGAACAATTATGATGTATGATCATTTACACGAAAATACTTATTGAATTTACATACTTCAATTTCTCTAAAATGTAATCAACCACTAGAACTCTCAAAAATAAATATTATTTAAACTATAACGATGATGATAAAGAAATATAACTTCCATTTTAAACGAGTGTAGAATAATACTAAGCAATTGATTTAAACTAAACAAGCTATAAAGTGAGACAACACCTTACAAAATTTGTCTTTAAAAAATATTTGGTGACCTAGAAAATACAATTAAAGGATTACAGAGTGCAGCCATTCATCATTCTACAGGATGTGAATTATAATTAAAATATTTATGGAGTATAAGTATTTAAAACTATTTGTGTTCATGTTGAAAGGTAAGGATCGATATATTGTCAAAAGAAAAATGAGTCGTTATAATATTTAGTAAAAGAAAATCTATAAAGGAGAGGACGAAGCACCAGTGACAGCATAAGAATAAGACACTTGGCAATTTTAAGACAAGATTAATAGAGTATTGTAATAAAAAATTTAAATTAAAAACTAGGGATATTTGAATATTAAAATATTAGATTTCTTTTAAAAAATAAATTCATTAGCTTAAAACTAGGAACCTAAGATTGAAGATTTCAAAATGAACCTTACTATTCATAAATTAGTTCTTTTCAATATTATAAACATATTTAATCTATATATATAAATATATACATATATATATATATATATATATATATATATATATATATATATAAATATATATATTACAAAACATAGGACGAAGAACCAGAAGGAGCCAAGTGACAGCATAAGAATAAGACACTTGACAATTTTAAGAAAAGATTAATGGAGTACTGTAATAAAAATTTTAAATTAAAAGTTAGGGATATTTGAATATTATTTCTTTTAAAAAATGAATTCATTAGCTTAAAATTAGGAACCTAACATTGACGATTTCTAAATGAACCCTTACTATTCATAAATTAGTTCTTTTCCATATTATAAAACATATTTAAACATTATATAAAAGATAATAATATTAATATTAATATTAATAATGATATTAACAATAATAATAGTAGTAGTAATAGTTGTTGTTTTAAATAGTAGTAGTAGCAGCTTTAATTTTTTTTTAAAAAAAATAAAACGTGGTGGTGGATCTTTGTTATAAAAAAATATTTTGATTACCTTAAAAATAAAAAATCATGAATGAAGAATTCTTAATAAACTTTTATTTTTTCATAAACTTATTTCTTTTAAAATTTAAATATTATAAAAAATATATGTGAAGAATTCTTAATAGACTTTTACTCTTTCATAAACTTATTTCTTTTAAAATACAAATGTTATAGAAACCATAGCTGAATATAATTTATTAAATATCAAAAGAAAGATAAATATATAATAATAGTAGGAATCGTTATAAAATATAAAAACAAGAACAAGAAAAATAAATAGAGAGAGAAGAGGGTGGCTTCTTTATTTCCCCTAATGGACGAGAGATCATCAGATTGATAATACAATGAATAAAATTCCTCCATTTATAGGAAAAAAATACTCCTAGTTTCTCTCTAAAAAATAAATATTTCATATCCTAGTAGATATCAACTAGATTTTGATAGATCTTATCTATATTCTTGATAGACATTCACTATAATGTAAATACATTTATAACACTCCTCCCTTGAATGTCTAATTGATAGATAATGTGTCTTGTTAAAACCTTACTAGAAAAAAAATCAATGAAAAAAATCTAGTGAAGAAAAAATAGTCCACATATCTAATAATATGCATTTCAGCTGCCTCATCAAAAACCTTACAAGGAAGACCCAGTGGGACAAAACTTCGTAAGGAAAAAAGGGTACAACATGTATTAACTCCCCTTAATGAGAACATTCTTGAATCTATGCATCCCGATCTTGTACATAATCTTCTTAAAAGCATTGGAGGAGACTTGGTGAATAAATCAACTACATTGTCACTTGAACGAATATGTTGCATGTTCATATCACCAATATTTTGTAGCTCGTGTGTATAGAAAAGCTTTGGCGAAATGTGTTTCGTTCTATCTCCTTGAATCCTCCTTAAGTTGTGTTGTGCATGCTACATTATTCTCATAAAAAAAATTATGGGTACTCTGTCATATTTCAAACCATATTTTTTGCAAATGAGATGTATCGTGGACTTTAACCACACACACTCTCGACTTACTTCATGAATAGCTATTCTCTCAATATGATTCGATGAAATGGTTATGATAGACTGCTTTATATATCTCCAAGATATGACAGTATCCTCACTTATGAACACATATCTTATTTGAGATCGAGCTTTATACGGGTCAGATAAATATCCAGCACCAGCATAACCAACAAGATCGAAACTATAATTTTTAGAATAAAATAAGCTCGTATGTTTGATCTCATTCCGATGTCTCCTAGTAGGAGTAGAACTGTACCTTGCTAACAAATTAATCGAAAGGCTATATCAGGCCTTGTAGTATTTGTAAGATAATGAGTGCACCAATTGCACTAAGATATAGTACTCCATAACCAATTCAAGTTGGTATATTTCTCATTTTAGCAAATAATCTATTGCTTTTGAAAACTCTCCAAGAGTTTCAATAATTTTCAAGATATAAGCTTATACAATATAAGAATTATAAATAAGTTTCCCAGAAACTTTTATATCGTTCAAACATTTTTAATCCTTAAAAAAGTTTTCATATAAATTTTGTCAAATGACAATATTCAACATTTCATGAGTGACATCTTTAAGTGTCTAGACTGCAAATAAAATAAGTGCTATTCTTACTAAGATGCATCCTTTTATGTCACTTGATAAATGTTTCTACGTTAATATGCTTAAGTTAATGTAGAATTCAGATCCTCGTAATGTTTTACAATATTGCACCAATATTATATCAAAGATATTATCGACGATTTCTCATTTTGTATAGGTTTGCAATGTGACATAATATTTTGAGATCTCATCACTTCATTATTTTCAGGTACTTGAACCTCTCATAAGGTTTCATGAAGTGTAATGTCATAGGCTCTTCAAGAGTACATTGCCTTCTTATTATGATTATTGGCTCCTTATTTTTCAAGAATTATTTCATTTGAAACCGACTGGTCGACCGGGATTCATGCATGCCTAACTTTGTCCTTTAGAAACACAAAATAGGAGCACTTGCAGTTTAAATATGAGATGCTTTCGGCATTTAACTTGAATTATCTTTTGAATGAGGATCTGATGATAATTCCTGACATATTCCATAGTTGTTTATAATATCTCCTTTATGTTAGAAAAACTAACATACATCCTCCATCTTTTTTGAGAAATTCATCTTTGTGCATCAAGGTATATTCATCAATCGTCTACCGTACATCAAAATTATTAGATGGAATAGTTGGTTCCTGACCTTGAACCAATTGAGAGGAAAGAAATAATGATAATTTATTGGTCTAAAGCATACAAGTACTATTATATGCAACATATCATATTTCAGACCAATACATGAAGCTTTGTTCTCATTAGCAATGGCTTAAATATTTATTGAAGGCATTCAATGTCAATCCATCATCATCAAGATGAATTGTCTTGATTACACAATCTGAAAAGTTATGCTCTTAACTCAATTTTATTGAGCAAACAACTTTATGAATGTCAAACTGCAGGTTGACAATGAATGTACATGTGATCATCTTATTGATGCACCTTTTCAAGATATCACATGATAGGTAAAAGGGTTCTTATTCACCTTTTATACTTTTCAAATTTTGAGGGATCCAATTTCAATATTAATTGGTTCAACCAACTTATCATGAGAACAAATGACATAAAAAATTCTTGAAGAATCTTTTAGTTCTTTAATATATGTCTGATACTCAATATGCACATCTTCGAGATATCACAATTGTTCATATCAACTTATGGACTCATTTATAGTAGTAAACACAAGTTTACCATGACATGTATTTTTTTCCTTTAGTAAATTTCAGATTTACTATTACATGAATAAATTTTAGATTTACTACTTTAGAAGTAGATTTCAGAATAACTCTTCTTAATTATTCAGTCTCTTTCAGAGGTGAGTTATGATACCATCACAATCAAGTGCACGTTTGCATTAATAAGCTTCTCATTCCCCATAGGAATAGAATGTAATCGTGCCTTAATCCTATCAAATTCTGATAGCTTATAATCCCTTTTATGATGTTTTTACTTCAGGAGCACATCAAGGCATACATATCTTTCCAAGTATATCATATATTGCTACAACATTCACTTCAAGAATGGATCAATTTCTACTTTCAAACTTATCATATATTGCTACCACTTTCACTTCTTGGAATGAAGCATATTCAATGGGACAGGTTTCACAACTTTTCACCATCTCTTCATTATTTTTCCTTAACCATCATTATATCAATAATATGGTGCATTAAGATTCAAACTCAATGTCTTATTCATATAAAGGTGTCTTAGGCCACAAATCGATGGGGTTTGAACCCAATAGCTTATTTTCATGGTGCATGCACTCATATCGTGCTTTTGGGAGGCTGACTATCTTCAAGTGGTCAAATCTTTCTTTTAATCTATTCCACAAAATAAGTGAATTCTTAGTAGTAAGGTATTAATTTTCAGAATTTCATCAAGATGATGACAAAATAAAATCATAGCCTTAGCATGATTTTGATTAGATGTTGTATTTTCTTTCTTTATGGCATCTCCA
>NC_061122.1:61265939-61269128 GCF_002878395.1 Capsicum annuum
TAAAAATCTGTTTTGAGAGGCTGAAGTAAAACGAGTATAACTCCTTGTACAGGACAAAATGGGTGGCCTACTTTATATGGAATGAAATCCCTTTGAATTATCTTTCTAACTATACCATTTTCACCCAAATCCGATATCGGAGAAAAGAGTTATGGTCGATCTACTTTAGCTTATCAAAACAGTCCACCAAAGGACAGATTTGACATTATTTAAATTTTAAAGGCACTTTGGTCATTCCCTATGATATTATGGACGGGAATATGTGTATATATACATGTATATGAGTTCAAAAACTCATTTTCATCATCAATCATTGAGAAAGAACAAACCCTAGCCAAATTTGACCTTTAAATTACTTTTGATTCAACCGTAGAAATTCTAAAGTAATCCGATAACTGCGTTTGTCATCTCAAAAGCTTCGAACGACACCTAGTATTTGTGCAAACAGGATTGCATAATCAAGAGGTGAATTCTTAGGTATGAATATTATTTGTCTTGTTCTTTTCCATATGTATATGTCTGCTAGAGGATTATATGTATTGATTGTTAGTGAAAGGTGATAGAAATAGGGTTATGGACTATTTTGCATGGTTTGGTTGTATTGAATTGTGGAAGGTGGATATGGTAATTGGGTTATGAAAGGTGGATATGGTAATTGTGTTATGGAAGGTGGATATGGTGATATACTATTGAATTGATGATTATTTATGTCTATGGCTCAATTTGGTTTAATGGATTGGTTGGAAGGATAAATGAATCCAAACTTGATATTGGAGGATGTTGTATGAATATTCATAGCATGTGAATGTAATTGGAGTATAAGAAGGTTAAAGTGACACCCTTTATGGTGTAATTAAGGCTTACTACTTAACCACTAGTTTGGTGAATTCAAATAATTGAATTGTGACGTTTGGTTGCTAATACTAGATTGCTATACATGTTCATTGTAGATAAGTAATCCAAAAAGACGAGAAGTCCATTTGGGACTAGTATTGAAGGTTGATATCAGGTATGTAAAGCATACTCTATACCATATCTTTGGCATGAAAGTGAACAATTGTTTTATTAAGAAAGTTTCCAAAGTTATTCAGTAACATGTGATCCATAATGGTTTTGTATGATGTCCTATGTTACCAATGAACTTATTTCCACCCTATAAGATGTCAAGACATTCCAATACTTACTTGTTTTCCAAATCTTACATGTTTATTGCACTAATGAATGTCAGAAGGTATCCGGTTACTCAAACAAGATCCATGTGCTATTAATGACTCCAAAATGTTTCATTGATATACCAATAAGTTCCTACTACATTGTTATGGCATTGATGACTCCAAAACACTTCATTGATGTACCAATGAGTTCTACTTCATTCTTATTGCATTGATGGTCTATTTATATGTCTCTTATTGATGTATCATTATTTCAAAGTATCAAAAATATCGTGGCGACCGAAATAACAATCTCAAAGATTAATTGAACTAAGTGATGGAAGTTCTTTCTTATCGGGTGGTATCCCAGGGGCATAAGCCTATCATGGGTCGATCCCTAGTTATGTGTTTATAGGTGGTATCCGAGGGGAATAAGCCTATCATGGGTCGATCCCAGTTGATATGTACTGGAGGCAGCCTAATGGTCATAGTACAGTACAGTAATGATTACAAAGATGATTAGAACGAAGGTAAAGTGATTGAATAAATTCAATTTACAGGTTGTCACAAGTTCTAGTAAGTGTGGTCCACTCCTATTATGATTTATTCACTTGTTTCTGATTTCTATTGAGCTCCTATATCATATGTGATTATCTACAGCTTTACATACTCAGTACATATTTCGTACTGATGTCCCCCATGGAGGACCTGCATTTCATGTTGCAGGCACTGGTACCTCAGTTCATACACCGCACAAGTAGAAGCCAGGGACCCAGCTGCTTTTGGTGAGCTCCAGTTTGCTTTGGGGCTTTTTCTGTCATATCCAGTCACTTTTGGTATTGTATAGAAGTTACTTATATCGAGGGGTGTGTGCCGACCTTAGTTAAACTCTGTGTATTGTCTAGAGGCTTTGTAGACCTAATGTAAAGTCAAGGTGGTGTTTTGTTAATAGACGTGATGGCTCCAATGGCTAAGTATTGTATATACATATATATGTGTGCTCGAGCTTATACAAGTGATTATTTCCTTTTATATGCAACATGATGCTGTTCGAATTTTGGGTTGTCATATAGGTATGCATGGGAAGTATAAGGTTATGAGCTGGTTCTCCCGGGCCTCCTCGGTTATGGGTGCCAGTCCGTCCCAATAGGATTTGAGGCGTGACAAAAGTGGTATCAGAGCAGTTCATCCTAGTAAGTCTACAAAGTCGTGTCTACGTAGTGTCTTGTTTATCAGTGTGTCGTGCACCGCATTATAAACAGAAGGCTATGGACATTTAGGAATTGTTTCTTTTCTTTATGTCTTAGATCGTGCGATTGAGCCTATATTGTATATGAAGTCATAGTTGACCACTGAATCTGTTTGTTTCTTTTATTATAGTAATAATGTCGGTTACCAGAAGCAAAAATACCGGTAAGCAAGTAGATGTGGCTGCCGGAGAGGGGACTAGTAAGTCACCCATTATACCAGCTAATCAAAGTGAGGCTCCAGCTGAGCATGCATCAGAAACTTCCTCCAGTCCGGAAGAAATAAGGGGGAGGAGAACTATATCCCCAGATCCACCTATTAATGCTGTTGATCAAGATCTTAGAAATGTAGTGCAACTTTTGACTCGTATAGTTGCTGGGCAAGCTCAAGGGCAAGCCATTCCTACCATGGGTCTTAGTGGTACAGATAGGGTGGCTAGCCTTCGAAAACAGGATTTTCTTAAGATGGATCCTCCCACTTTTACTGGATCAGATCTTAACGAGGACCCACAGGACTTTATTGATCAAATTCAAAGGGCCTTAGATATTATGCATGTAACGGGTAAAGAGACAGTGGAGTTAGTGGCGTATAGATTTAAAGGGGAGGCTATATATTGGTATGAAGACTGGAAATAATCTAGGGGTATTGATGCACCCCCAGCTACTTGGAAAGAGTTCAAAGAGGCATTTCTTGATCTTATCTTCCATTCGAGATTTGTCAAGCCCGTGCAAATTAGTTTGTATATCTTCGTCAGGGGAATATGAGCGTGAGGGAGTACAGTCTCCGATTT
>NC_061122.1:61269228-61270978 GCF_002878395.1 Capsicum annuum
TCTTAAGATGGATCCTCCCACTTTTACTGGATCAGATCTTAACGAGGACCCACAGGACTTTATTGATCAAATTCAAAGGGCCTTAGATATTATGCATGTAACGGGTAAAGAGACAGTGGAGTTAGTGGCGTATAGATTTAAAGGGGAGGCTATATATTGGTATGAAGACTGGAAATAATCTAGGGGTATTGATGCACCCCCAGCTACTTGGAAAGAGTTCAAAGAGGCATTTCTTGATCATTATCTTCCATTCGAGATTCGTCAGGCCCGTACAGATCAGTTTTTAAATCTTCGTCAGGGGAATATGAGTGTGAGAGAGTACAGTCTCCAATTTAATTCCTTGTCAAGATATGCTCCTAATATTGTAGCTATTATGGATGACAGAGTTCATCAATATGTGGATAGGCTAGATCCATATCTGGTTAAAGATTGTACTATTGCCGCTTTGAATAAAGATATGGACATAGCAAGGATCCAAGCTTTTGCACAGAAAATAGAAGATCAGAGGTAGAGGAGAAGAACACAGGAATTAGAAAGAGGATATTCCAAGAGGGCCAGATATACAGGGCAGTTCGTGGCATCCTAAGGAGGGTTCAGACCATAGTTTTCTGCTAGACCACCTAGGCCATTATCTTCTTATTCTGCAGCTAGTGCCTCACCACAGTTCCAAGGGTCCAGAGGAAATCAATTTAGGCACAGAAGTGAGAGCCAGAGTTCACGGACAGTGGGGTACCAAGGGCAAGGGAATATGAGCCAATCGAGACCTCCTCGAGAGCCATGTAATAAATGTGGAAGGTATCATTTGGGCGCATGTCGGCTGGGGACCAATATTTGCTTTTGGTGTAGTATGTCGGGGCATATGATGAGAGAATGCCCACGAAGGGGCATAGGGGGTATGGCACGACCTACGGGGTCATTTATTGCATCATCATCATCATCGATGCCTTATTCAGGAAGGGGTGCACAACCAATGGGTCGTGTTAGAAGTGATAGAGGAGCCACGAGTTCTAGCGGGGCTCAAAATCGTACGTATGCTCTAACGGATCGACAGAATTTAGAGGCTTTCCTAGATGTGGTTACGGGTACGTTGTCTATCTTTGTATTCAATTTATATGTCTTAATTGATCCCGGTTCTACATTATCTTATGTTACTCCATTGGTTGCTGGAAAGTTCGAAAGAATACCCAAACTGTTAGTTAATCTATTTGAAGCGTCCACACCGGTTGGGGAATCTATTATAGCTAAAAGGGTTTACCGAAACTGCATAGTAACTGTTTGTGGTCGTGATACGATGGTTGATCTTGTGGAGTTAGAAATGGTAGATTTTGATATTATAATGGGTATGGATTGGTTGGCATCTTGTTATGCCACAATTGATTGCTGCACGAAAAAGGTATATTTCCATTTTCGAAATGAATCAGTCCTTGAATGGAAAGGTGAAATTAGCATGCCAAAAGGTAGATTTATTTCTTATTTTAAGGCAAGAAGAATGATTTCCAAGGGATACATATATCATTTAGTTAGAGTAAGGGATACAGAAGTGGAGCCACCAACTCTTTACGCTGTTCCGGTGGTAAATGAATTTTCTGATGTATTTCCTGAAGATCTTCTAGGTTTGCCTCCTGAACGAGAAGTAGAGTTTGGTATTGATGTAATACCAGGCACCCAACCAATCTCAATTCCTCCATATTGAATGGCCCCAGCTGAATTACGAGAATTGAAAGAGCAATTGAAAGATTTGCTAGAGAAG
>NC_061122.1:61273978-61288518 GCF_002878395.1 Capsicum annuum
AGAGGCTGAAGTAAAACAAGTATAAATCCTTACTCAGATGTTGGATTTTGATAAAACCAATTGCATTGGAAAGAAGACTCAAAGATATTTCTTTTCATAGGTCGCATTTCTTCCAGTTCATTTTATTAAGGGAGTTATGATCGTTCAAAGTTGACCCAAAAAATTAGCTGGCCTCAGTAGTTTGTGTGCAGGAAATTTTCCTGCACATTTACTATTCCCAAATATCCCAGCCACCGTTTTATAGTTTCGAACGTGGTCGATTATATCCGAAACCTATCCGTTTTTGGAAATATTTATATCATTGGAAATCTTATTCAATAACCTTCGTATGGAACCATCGACGGGCAAATTCCGGTATAAATAAAATAAAATAAAATGAATTCCACATAAATAATACCAATACACGTACTTGAATACGCCAATACACGTACTTGAATACTGGGTGTTACACATATTATCTACATGGAAAGTCCATGTTAACTATACAATTCAATATGGATTCCATGCCATTGTTTTATTGCTATTGTTGTGGTATGAAGCATTTATGATAATTGAGTGATATAATATGTATATGATATATATATATATATTCCATGCACTCCCTACTATGCACAAGATATTGAAAACTACATATGGTATATTATCCCCTACTATGATATTATGAATTGTGGACTCCAATCTTGTGATCAAGTCATGTCATGTGTGTCAGTTTTCTTCTATCGAGTCCTAGGGGTATTCATACCTGAAAAATATAGTTGTGTGCCTAGAGCCATGTCATATTGTCACGATAATCTCAGTCAATCCATGATCTATTGAACATAACCAGTCATGTGACTCAAGAAACCTCAGAAATCTCATGATCTTAGTAAATTCTCAGATAGTAGTACTATTCTGTTAGTCAATGAAAGTCAGTTACTCAGTCCATACACAGTCAGTAAATTATGATCAGTCTCTTCAGATGGGAGTAGGAGTTAGTACTGAGTGAACCCAAGAATGGGAACTCACCTGTTATATGAGGGTGTGATTCTTAGCAGTCAACCTTGCGTTCCTGAACTATGTAGCCAACATAGGTTGAGACATCGTAGCCTGCTATATGAGGGTGGATGAGATGGCTTAACCTATTATATGAGGGTTCCCACCGTTCTCACTAGAGTTACCTGTTATATGAGGGTTGCTCACACGTTGTCCTTACAAGTGGCGCGGTATTAACACCCTTTCAGTCAGGGAAGAGATTGGAACCCAGCTTAGCCATAATGGCACATATGGGGCATGTCAGTTAAACAACTACCTCCCATAGTTTCAATACCAGTCTCAGTAAAAGAACTCAAATAGTTCTTCAGATTTTAGTATGCCAGGACTGTCAGTTACAGTCAATCCAGTTATAGTATGGAACTCAGGTAGTTCTATCAGATTCAGGACTGTACAAAACAGTCATCCATGTTATTAAAATTTCAGTATCAGTCATGTTAGATAACAATAAACCATATATTAGCGTATAGATCTAGATATCACGTATTCACGATCTCAGTTACTATGTATGCATTCTTGCACTCTCACATTCATACTAGTTAGTCAGTTAGCATTTCTCATGCATATAAAACCTTTTGCATTTAGCCTACCTCACTCGTATACTTAGTAAAGTTAGTCGTACTGATGCATTTGTGCTATGGTGCTTTCTCTTATGTTACACCATAGGTTCGGAGGCACGAGCTCCAGATTAGCAGTAGATCCCAGTATCAACAGTCAAAGTAGAAGTAAGTCCTCATATTTCAAGGGCACGATGATTTCATTTCTATTGTAGTTTTCATTTTATTTCAGTAGTTGGGGACATGTCCCATCAACTCTTTATTCAGACAGTTTAGAGGCTTTCAGACTATAGTATGTTCAGACAGTTATCTCAGTTATTTTGTTATTGTTATACTTTTTTAGATATTATTCTTATCAGATGTTTATCCAGTTTGAACCCTATGGCCTTTTAGTTTATATTTTCCATATTTTTTAGTCTTTTATGCAGTATATCGGTACAAATATCATTCATGGGTTAGCTTGTGGTCCTTCGAGTTATAAGCACCATGTAGTATTTCGATTTAGAAAATAGGGGTGTTACAAACTTGGTATCAGAGCCTACGGTTCAATAGAGTCCTAGGAAGTCTGAAAGCCCCATCTAGTAAAGTCTTATACATGTGTATGTTGTACACCACACTTATGTGCAGAAGGCTATGAGATGTTTTAGGAATAGTTTCCCTTCTTTCATGTCTCAGATCGCATTATAGCAAGGTTCTCTAAGGAACCCATGCAGATTCACATCATGATCCCCTCCTATCAACTTTACCTTACTTCTAAGGTAATGGAAATAGTGAATCTCAATTTCTAAAGATAGGTCTTTCTCAGATAGTATCCCTCAGTTCTCTTATATTCCAAAGTTGTACGGATCTTATTCATGATCATGAGAACTTATTCTCGAACCCAGATTTAGATATGTTATCTGATCACTTCTCAGATCCTATGATAGCATAGACCTAAAATTTTTATGCATTAACTTGGGAGTTAACAGTGGTAGAGTTGGGATAGTATCATTCAGTTTGATCAGATTATGTATTCATGGGGATAGTTATGCCAGAATGAATTAATAGGCTTGAACTGTATAAGTTAGAAATTTAAGTTTATTGACTTGAAATTAAGTATGAAGGTGTGAATGTGATATTAGTAGTATGTGAGGGAACAGAGGCAGATAATGGGCTTAGTAAGGAAAGCATATGTTTGACAGAGTATAAGTATGTGATTAAGAATACAGTTCAGTTCAGAGATGTAAGCTAAGGTAAAGATGATAGATCAAGTAACCCAGTCATGCTCTCAAATTCCAGTAGTAGCATCAGTATGTATAGAAAAGCAGTTAGTAAAAATAATTCCCAACCTATCCTTATCTCAGCTTAAAGCTTCATACTTCAGTTAGCATAATGCCTATGTATGCTTTATGTCTCAGATTCCATGAATACAGGTTATGTTCACACGCCTTCTATAGAATCGTGTGTGCATTCAGTTCCCAGCATAGAGAGTTCAATTCTAGCTCACTTAGTGTTGCGAATCATGTTTCACGAACTCAGAAATTCCAGACTCAGGTCATGCAGCTCATAACTCATGTACACGTATCATGATCCCCAGTATACTCAGCTTCCATGACTCATGCTACGCCCCTACTGATCAGATAAGTTCAGACTATGTCATGTATATCCTCAGTCCATACCACTTTGGTAAATTTATGCCACAGATATTCCATTCCTCAAGTTTCAGTCATGTGTCAAATTTAGTCAGTATCCATTCATGCTTCAGGTCCTCCTAATTTAATCCTTCAGTAAGATCTCCTTGTGAAAATAGTGTAGTGTAGCGATGAGTAGTTGATTAAATAAGAGAGTGAATAATTCATGTTAAGAGAAGGTTGTTGCATGCTTTCTTTACATAAGGGTGTAGTTATGAAGATAGGCTTGAATATCATGATAAGTGTGCAAGTAAATGGCTAGCAAGAGGTAGTACTTAGAAATTAGAAAATTTCAGGGTGTGAGTGTACATTCAGAGCCTTGACTTATGTCAGCCTTCATTGTGCAACTATCATAACTCAGTTGCCATCTCAGTTACAGTTCAGTACTTAGTACTCAGTAATTAGTGTTCAGTCTCAGAATTAAGCACTTCAGTACCAGTCTAAACCTCAGTTTTAGTATTCAGTTATCAGGACCCAGTATTTAGTTCTCGTATGGATCCCAGTAACAGTCTCAAGTTATAGTATCAGCTTTAGATCAGTATTTAACTCAAAAATTTAGTTCAGTTTTAGACTTGCTTGACTATATTATACAGTTATCAATTGCTCAGTTATTGGTATTTCAATACCTCAGTTAATGGAGTGTTTCCAAATTATGTAATATGTTTGGTCCTATATTTTCAAACAATATAGCTTCCATGAAATCCATGATCAGTTACCTCATGTTACCAAGTCTATCCCTTTTCATATGCATAATAATTTATGGCCTCAGCCCAGCTATTCAGATTAAGTACAATTCAGTCTTGTATACCCATCATTCGGTTACCAGTTACTCTGTTAATCAGATAGGATAGTATGTCTATGCATTCGTGCATCACGCTTCATTTTTAAATCTCAGATAATTAGTCACGATTTCATTCCTAGGTTCCTTGAGCATCGCCTCAACTTCCTCAATATCTCAGCAAGGTCAGACCAGCATCCTTCAAGAGATATAGTGTCCTAAGGGGGAGACACACTACAACCCCCAAATTTTTATGATTTAAGCATCTTATTTTCTTTGATAAATCTATCTTGGAGGAAGTGTTACTTATGAGCCGACCCTCTAACTTCAAAACTCAGTAGTAAGCCATGTACTCAATGTCTCAATTTAGTTCATGTATCACGTTCCAAACTCGGTTATGTCCTTATGTTCCTGCTCATGCATATTGAGTAATTAATCTTAAACTCATCAGTACTTTCAGTTCAAGGTAACAATCTTATTTGAGCTTACTCGTTCTCATGTTCAAATTTTAGTACCAAACTCTGTATCCTGTTCCATGCTCAGTTTTCAGTTCAAACTTGGTACCTTTACCATGGCATATTCAGTTACATGTTCATGAGTCAGTTCTGTCATGTATTCATGCATCTGATGTGTGTGTATGATCAGCTTATCAGTACTTTCAGTCATGCATCATGTCAGTCACATAATCATGTATCAGATATGCATAGATTCATCTTATCAATTTTTGCATCACATGTGTGTTCTCATTCTGAGAAACTTAGTTCATCAGAACACTCAGTCATTCATTCATGAATCAGTTAACCATGCATCAGATATGCATGTTCAGTACATTATGCTCAGTTTTTAGTCATGTCAGACATGAACCCAGGTTTCAGTAGTGTATGTCTTGTAGTACTTCATTTTATCTTTTCTCTCCTCTTAGTCAGTCTCAGTCGAGGACAAATGTTCCCAAGAGGGAGATATTATAATAACCCGTATATTTCTAATCAAAAAAATGAACCATTGTTCCTCCGCATGAAACCTCCTATCCTGTGATTCATATTTGAGTACAAGAATTAGGATGAGTATCCTAGTGATAATAGAGCTTATGATGTGTTAAGCACATTCATAAGAGTCACTTAGAGTAAGACAAGCTAAGAACTTTTGAATCCACTAAATTTTCGTGTGTAATTTCACATAGGTCATATTTGAATGAGCATAACTTGGTTTATAGGTGGTATTTTGGTAGATTTATACCCTCCAAATTGTAGAGAATTGAATAAGCTTTCCGTTGACGCTAAATTCGCCTAAAACGGACATCCGATGAAGAAGTTATGGCGATTAAAATTTTCAACAGTGTCATTTCAGTCAATGGTACGTCGTGCCGTAAGCCAAAATAATGATTTTCAATTTACAGTGTCTCTCCGCGATTCTAGCACATCGTGTTAAGTTTCCAGGTCATAAACAAGTGTTAATGCGATGTCTCTGCGTCGCACCGGGGTCCTAAATCGAGAAATTTTCACGCATCTAGAGGGGCATTTGGCTCATCTTCCCACCCCTATATATATTCCATAAACACAGAATTTAGACCAATCCAACCACATTATACTCTCTTTTCTTAAAATTCTCTCAAGAACCCCATAGGGTTTTCATAGGAGCTTCAAGATTCAAAGGATTTCACCATTAATTTTCACAGATCTTCTATCTAAGGTATGTGTAGTGTTCATCCATGGATTTCTTTCATCCGTGGAGTTCTAAAATCAATCTTTAAATACTAAATCATGAATTTTTTATGGTGATATGATTGTATTCATGTTGGTGGTTGTGGTTATGTCATAGAGTTGTGATTTGATGAATTTTTATGAAGGTTTTGATCATATAGTTGAACCCATGAACTTGGGTGGTTTAACGTGATATAAATTTATGAACACACCTATGTTTTAAAGAGTGCATGAAAGGTGTTTGATAAAATACTTAGAATGCTAGGAATTTCATGTTTACATGGTCCCATATTATCTACATAACAGGTCCATGTTAACAATACAATTCAATATGAGTTCCATGCCATTGTTTTGTTGCTATTGTTGTGGTATGAAGCATTTATGATAATTGAGTGATATAATATGTATACTCCCTGCTATGCACAAGATGTTAAAAACTACATGTGGTATATTATCCCCTACTTATGATATTATGAATTGTGGACTCCAATCTTGTGATCAAGTCATGTCGTGTGTGTCAGTTTTCTTCTATCGAGTCTTGGGGGTATTCGTACCCAAAAAACTTATTATATACAATATATGGCTCAAATGCTAATAAACATTTATATAATGAGCATAATTCTTTTTTATTTATTTCCCATTTTATTTTTGTTTCATTAAACGTTCCTAAGTCGTATCTACAATGATGTTCTAATTTTTCTTCTTCATATCTATATTTAAGTACTCCTCCATAACTATATTCACTTGCATCTGCTTCTACTATATATGTAAATTTTTTATTTTCGTCTAGAAATTGTAATTTTGGTAATTCTTTACGAAGTATTTTTATTTTATGTACTTGTTTTTTATCTTCTTCGTTGTAATTATATTCTACATCCTTTCTTAAGTTTTTCTGTAATAGTTTTAGGTTTTCTGCTAATTTTGGTATATATTCTCTTACTTGGTTTACTAATCCTAAAAATGATTGTAATTTCTTTTTTGTATCTAATTCTTTTTTTGAATTTATTATTTTTTGTACTATATGTTGTTGCATTTTACTGCACTTTTATCTATTTGTATTTCTAAAAATTCTATCTGGTTTTCATTATTTCTGCTTTCTTTTCACTTAGACTTATTCCTGAATTTTCTATTATACCTGCAAATTGTTCTAATAATTTTAATTGTTCCTCTTTAGTTTTTCTATATAGTAGTATATAATCTATGTATACTACACAATTAGGTAATTATTTGAAATAACTATCCATAAAGTGTTGGTATCTATCTGGTGCATTTTTATATCCAAATGGTAACACATTCCATTCATAAAATCCTTGTGGAACTGTAAATGCAGTTAATTTTTTAGATTTTTCTTCTAGCTTTAAATGGTAAAATCCTAATTTACAATCGAACTTACTAAAATAATTATATCCTTGTATCTGTCTTATTTTTAATATCTTATTTGGTATTGGATAATTATATGTCATAGTTTTTGCATTTAGGTTTCTATAATCAATAATCATTCTACTTTTTCCTCTTTTTTGTTCACTGTGTTTATTTACTATAAATGCTAAGCTATTGTGCTTACTATTACTTTTTTGTATGTATTGTTTTCTAATAATTCATCTATATGCATTTTGAATTCTTTTAAATCATCAAAGTTATATGTTAATGGTTTTTGGGTTATTTTACTATTTTTATCTATTAGCTCAATTTTTACAATAGTTTTATGTTTTTTCCATCCTTTTAATGGATCTTCACTCTATAATTGTCTTAATTTTTTCTTTATTATTTCTACCTTATCTATTGAAAATATAGTTTTTATTCTTTATTTATTGAAAATATAAGTAGTTCTATTGTGTCTTCAGTATTTTTTATATTTTCTAAATTGTGTGATTTTTCCACTTTCTTTTATCCAATCAGCTTTCTTTCTTATTTTATTAATAACTCTTTTTGTTCTTACCCTTTGTTTATATGGTATTGTAAACCACCAGTGTGTTTTAGTCATTATATATGGGTATAGTTTATCTAAAACTGGCATTCCTAAAAGCATATCTTTTGATGTTAGTTCATAATTATAGATCTCTTCTATTGTTAATATCTTCTCCCATGCTTGTATTTTTATATTTCTAGCTTTATAGGTAATTAGCTTCCTTCATTATTGAATTCTTTGACTACTATTGGTGTTTTTAGCTTATCCCATTTTTCTTCTGGTAAATAGTTTTATCTACATAAGTTGGCTTCTGCTACTGTATCTATCATAGGTGTATAATATCTATTATAATATCCTTCTACTATTATTTTCATAAGTACATATATTTTCATGTTAAATCTCTCTTTATTAATAATTTTTCCTTATTGTATATTATGGTTAATTGTGTATGTTCTATATTGTAGGGTTTTACTTGTTCTAACTATTTTATCCCTAATTTTATGTCTGCTTTTGGTATATCTTCTTTTATTTCAAATTTTATTTTTATTTTTCTAACTTCTATTATTATTTCTTTTTCAGTTGTATCTTTAATAGTTATTAAACTTCTTGGTAGATCTGGGCATATATTACTATTAGATTTTATTTCTTCATTTTTCACTAGGTATTTTTTTATATGGTTTTCTTCTTGTCCTGTATTTAGGAGTATTAAATATTCTTTTTCATTTATTGTTCCCGTTATATAATATTGAGTTAAATGAACTGATGAAGTTATTTCATAATTTGTTCTTTTTGAGGATCCTGATGATTCTGGTTTTTCAAAAATTGTTCTTTTTGTTGTGCTTATTCTATCATTTATTATTTCTAAATCTTCTTCTATATCTATGTTTTTGTAACTATAATCATTGTTATCAATTGTTTTTACAAATTGTTCAAAAGGACTTTCTATTTGTATCTTATTAATTTTATTTTTTTCTGTTCTTTTATATTTTGTTGTTAATACATATAGATTTTTACATCTTGCTGTAAATATTTTACTTCTTGGGGTTAGTTCTATTCCTGATATTTTTCAATATAGCACTAATGACTTGTCTATGTTTTTATTTGTTGTTGCTACTGAATAATTTGCACTTATTATAAATTTAAATTTTTGGTATATTAGATTTCCTCTTATAGTAGTTATTATACTTTTTTCTATAGATTTTATAATTATATCATCTGCTAATATAATTTTATTGGTGTGTCTATTACTTACTCTAAAACATGCTTTTATTAATATTTCTATTCCTCCAAGGTGTACGTATTTTATTGGGTCTTTACTTTTTATATCATTTATTTCTTTATTAATTATTCTTTTTATTACTAGTGGTATACTAGCTTTACCTTTTGCATATCTACAGTCTATTACATGTTCTTTTTGGCTTACTACGTAGTATTCTTCTTTTCGTCTACTAAATATGTTTTTTACTGTTGGTATTTTAAATATTTTTTCTACACTTAGGTCTAATTCTTTTCCTTTTATTTTGTCAAATAAATTATTATCAAATATTATTTTCTGATCTGTTCCTTCTTCATTTAAATATCCTTTATCTTCTTCAGTCATTTGATTCATCTGATTTACTAGCTATTTCATTATCTGTTTCATTTTTCAAAATTTCATATATACTATCTTCACTTTCTAATTCATAATCTATATAATCTATTTGCATATAGTCTGCATTTTCTATCTTTATTTCTGATATTTGTTTCTTTTTTGGGTCTTTAGGTATTTTACAATCTCTAGCTAAATGTCCTAGTTTTCCACAATTATAACAAGTACATTCTTTTATAGATTTCTTTTTCCTATATTATCTTTTATATTTATATTTTTTTACATAATATCTTTTTCTTGGTTTCTTATACTTATATTGTGACTTTCTGTACTTCTTATATTTCTTATGTCTTTTTCTTTTCTCATAATATTTTTCTTCACATCTAAATTGGACTGCTATTTTATCCTTGCAACATGCTAAATTTCTTATTTATATTTTTTTCATTTTTGTTTCTTCTCTGTATTTTTCACATATATTCCTATACCATTGTTGTAGAAATTTTATTCTTGCTCCTAGGGTATCTACTATTTTTGTTTCATCCCAACTCTTTATTATTTTCGAACTAAATAGTTCAGGTAATTTACTCAGGTAGTTTACTAAAATATAATCTTCTTACTTCTTTACTTTCTTCTGTATTGTATGTTCCCTTATAGTAGTATTCTTTGAATGGACACGTATATTCATCTATATAGCACATATTACATATTGCTAGTTTTAACATTAAATTTCTATTTGTATCCTTTTCTTTGTTTTATTCTTCTTCTTCTGTTGACATACTGCTAAATTCATCTTTTATAGCTATTTCATATTTTTTTAATATGTCTATAGGTGTTAGTTTAATTACTGTTGTTCCTTTCGTTTTTTTATCATCCCTTAATACCTTTTTTCTATCTTCAGTTAAATTTAAAAACCATAATTTTGTTGTTCCTATCAGTGTTCTTTCTATATATTCTAGTGTATCTATTGCATTTATATTATTGTCTAATAATTATTTTGTTATATACCCTATCCATAATTGTATAGTTTTATCTACATCTATTACACAGTCTAAGTCTTTGAAGTTATAATTTTTATTAATTATTTGTTTTAGTGTCCATTTGTTATATTCATCCTTTAGATTATACCTTTTAAACCTATCTTTATAATAATATGTAGGTTTTCTTATTTCTGATGTACTAGGTATTATGTTTTCGTCATCTTTTGTATCAAGAGTATTTACTTCTGTGCTTATTTCTTCTATATTTTTATTAATTGTTTCTTGTTTTTCCGTAATTTCTAGGTCTTCTATTTTTTCTAAAATTTTTGTATATGTTTCACTATTTTCTAAATCATAATCGTTTGTTTCTTTAGTGTCTATTGTGTTTACTTCTAATTCTTTGGTTTCTAAGTATTCATTTTTTATTTCTAATTTTTCTTTGAATTGGTTTATTTCATCTAATAATCTTTGTTCTTTATCTTTTTCCTTTTCTTTTTGTCTTTTTTCATATAAGTCTTTTAACATTTGTAATTCTTTTTCTAACTCAGTAATCCTATTATTTTTTATTTCTTCTATTTTCCATATTTCATCTGTAGTTTGTTGTTTTATTTTTTCTATTTTCTTTTTTCTGTCTATATCTTCATTTTCTTTTATTATTCTTATCATAGCTGTTAATTTATCTTCTAATTTTAATTCTTCTTTTTCTAACATTAACTATAAATCTTCACCTATTTTCTTATATCTTCTTTCTAAATTAGAAAATACTATTCTTATTTTTAATCCTACGTGATTTTCATATGTTATTTCATCTATTATGAATTCTTCTTTATTCATTTTATCTGTTTAATGGTATATAAATCATGTTGATATATGTATTCTAGGTTATCTATTAGAGATTCTAAAGATGATATTTCTTCTTTTTGTGCTTTTATTGATTTTTGACATACTCCAATTCTTTTAGTTCTTTATATTTTTGGGATTGGTCTATATTATTCATTAATATTTATAATATTTTGGTGGATCTCTAAATCTAACTTTATCATAATTAGGTGGTATATACCTCATTCTTTTAGATTTTAAATGGATTATTAATTTTACCTCAATACTGAATATCAAAGTAATTAGGTAATCTAATCTATGAAGATTCTCTTTTGTTTTATTTAGTTTCTTATATTCTGAATAATTACTATTTAGAATTCTTTTAACTTCTCTAAAAGCCTGTATATTTTTAAATGGCCTTCTCATAATTAACAAATAACAACATAGTTAACAAGATAACTCGGCTTATAAGTAACAATTAAATTAACATATCTCATAACTAACATACAAATATCATTTCTTTAACTTTAAATAACATAGCTTTGATACCAATTGTAGGGGGGTGCGGATAGTGCGGATAACTTATGTTTGTTGAAATACTTTGTCATAGCATTCCTTAGTTATTTGTTTTAAACTTATTAATTCTTCTATATTTTATAAAAATAATGAGAAGTTGTATGTATTTATTTAAGGAATGCATATTATGATAGAATTAAATTTAGAAATTCATCAAAATATTATAAATACTACTTAATAATATAGACCAATCCCAAAATTATAAAGAACTAAAACAAATATTATCTGAGAAACGAAGAGAATTAAAAATAAGAAAAGAAAGACTACAATATAACATAATTATTGGAGCATTCCAAAAAGAAATAAAAGCAAAAAAACAAGAAATATCATATTTAGAATCTCTAATAGATAACCTAGAATACATATATCAACATGATTTATATACCATTAAACAGATAAAATGAATAAATATGAATTCATAATAGATGAAAAAACATATGAAAATTACGAAGGATTAAAAATAAGAATAGTATTTTCTAATTTAGAAGAATATATAAGAAAATAGGTGAACATTTATATTCAATGTTAGAAAAACAAGAACTAAAATTAGAAGATAAATTAACAGTTATGGTAAGAATAACAAAAAAAATGAAGAAATAGACAGAAAAAAGGAAATAGCAAAAATAAAACAACAAACTACAGATGAAATACAGAAAATAGAAGAAATAAAAAATAATAGGATTGCTGAGTTAGAAAAAGAATTACAAATGTTAAAAGACTTATATGAAAAAGGACAAAAAGAAAAGGAAAAAGATAAAGAACAAAGATTATTAGATGAAATAAACCAATTCAAAGAAAAATTAGAAATAAAAAATGAAGACTTAGAAACCAAAGAATTAGAAGTAAACACAATAAACACTAAAGAAACAAACGATTATGATTCAGAAAATAGTGAAACATATATAGAAATTTTAGAAAAAATAGAAGACCTAGAAATTAAGGAAAAACAAGAAGCAATTAATAAAAATATAGAAGAAACAAACACAGAAGTAAATACTCTTGATACAAAAGATGACGAAAACATAATACCTAGTACATCAGAAATAAGAAAACCTACATATTATTATAAAGATAGGTTTAAAAGGTATAATATAAAGGATGAATATACCAAATGGACACCAAAACAAATAATTAATAAAAATTATAACTTCAAAGACTTAGACTGTGTAATATATGTAGATAAAATAATATAATTATGGATAGGATATATAACAAAACAATTATTAGACAATGGTATAAATGCAACAAATACACCAAAATATATAGAAAGAACACTAATAGGAACAACAAAATTATGGTTTTTAAATTTAACTGAAGATAGAAAAAAGGTATTAAGGGATGATAAAAAAATAGAAGGAACAACAGTAATTAAACTAACAACTATAGACATATTGAAAAAATATGAAATAGTTATAAGAGATGAATTTAGCAGTATAACAACATAAGAAGAAGAAGAAGAAGAAGAAGAAGAAGAAGAAGAAGAAGAAGAAGAAAACAAAGAAAAATATACAAATAGGAATTTAATGTTAAAACTAGCAATATGTAATATGTGTTATATAGATGAATATACTGTGCATTTAAAGAATACTACTATAAGCGAACATACAATACAGAAGAAAGTAAAGAAGTAAGAAGATTATATTTTAGTAAATTACCTGAACCATTTAGTTCAAAATTAATAAAGAGTTGGGATAAAGCAAAAATAGTAGACACCCTAGGAGCAAGAATAAAATTTCTACAACAATGGTATAAGAATATACGTTAAAAATACAAAGAAGAAACAAAAATGAAAAAAAAACATTAATAAGAAATTTAGCATGTTGCAAGGATAAAATAGCACCCCAATTTAGATGTGAAGAAAAATATTATAAGAAAAGAAAAAGATATAAGAAATATAAGAAGTACAGAAAGTCAAAATATAAGTATAAGAAACCAAGAAAAAAATATTATGTAAAAACTTATAAATATAAAAGACCATATAGGAAAAAGAAATCTATAAAAGAATGTACTTGTTATAATTGTGGAAAACTAGGACATTTAGATAGGGATTGTAAAATGCCTAAAGACCCAAAAAAGAAACAAATATCAGAAATAAAAATCAAAAACACATAATATATGCAAATAATTATATAGATTATGAATTAGAAAGTGAAGATAGTATATATGAAATTTTGAAAAATGAAACAAATAATGAAATCGATAGTGAATCAGATGAATCAAATGACTGAAGAAGATATAAAAATAATAACAAAGGAAAAATATTTAAATGAAGAAGGAACAGATCAGAAAATAATATTTGATAATAATATATTTGACGAGATAAAAGGAAAAGAATTAGATTTAAGTGTAGAAAAAATATTAAAACTACCAACAATATAAAACATATTTAGTACACGAAAAAAAGAATACTACGTAGTAAGCCAAAAAGAACATGTAATAGACTGTAGATATGCAAAAGGTAAAGCTAGTATACCACTAGTAACAAAAAGAATAATTAATAAAGATATAAACGATATAAAAAGTAAAGACTCAATAAAATACGTACACCTTGGAGGAACAGAAATATAAATAAAAGCATGTTTTAGAGACAAAATAGATACACCAATAGAATTATATTTAGCAGATGATATAATTATAAAACCTATAAAAAAAAGTATAATAACTGCTATAAGAGGAAATCTATTATACCAAAAATTTAAATTTATAATATGTGCAAATTATTCAGTAGCAACAACAGATAAAAACATAGACAAGTCATTAGTGCTATATTGGAAAATATCAGGAATAAAACTAACCCCAGGAAGTAAAATATTTACAGCAAGATGTAAAAATCTATAAGTATTAACAACAAAACATAAAATAACGAGAAAAAATAAAATTAATAAACTACAAATAGAAAGTCCTTTTGAACAATTTGTAAAAACAATTGATAACAAT